>NW_009706975.1:729-955 GCF_000703405.1 Apaloderma vittatum | reverse complement strand
GCTCAAGCCTCACAAGCTGGAAAAACCCTTTTAGACACCCACGGCAGAACCACAGCACTCCGGGCCCCGGCTGGCTCTCCGAGCAGCGCTGCCAAGTGCTTCCACGTTATTTCGTGGTCCATGAGCTGCACACACCGGGATTTCAGAGATCAGCATTAACGAGGGGCCAGACTAACGAATTCTGGCCGGCCGAGCCAGCCAGTCCCCCCTCAGCCCCTCCCTAGGC
>NW_009706975.1:0-223 GCF_000703405.1 Apaloderma vittatum | reverse complement strand
ATCGGGGCAGTGGCTTCGCTTCATGTCTCCCTTCCTGTCCCCTCCAGCCCCTGCGCCACGGCGAGGCCGGCCGGGCTCACCGTGACACCTGGTCGCCGCTGCTGGGGCAGCCCATTGCGGTCTAAATTCGCGTGGAGCTATATTTGGAAGTTGAGGAGATGTTATCGTGCTACAGGAAATTCTAACTAAGCCAGAAGTTAAAGGCTCAGCTGACACAGCGCAG
>NW_009706974.1:715-917 GCF_000703405.1 Apaloderma vittatum | reverse complement strand
CCGCCGCCGTCGCTGAAGGACATGATCCAGATGGCCGGGGAGATCGCCGACGGCATGGCCTACCTCAACGCCAACAAGTTCGTGCACCGGGACCTGGCCGCCCGCAACTGCATGGTGTCCGAGGACTTCACCGTCAAGATCGGAGGTGGGTGGGCAGTGGCAGGCCCCCACAACTCTCTCCCCCTCTTCCTTCTCCCCTCAA
>NW_009706974.1:361-564 GCF_000703405.1 Apaloderma vittatum | reverse complement strand
CCCACGCCCCCCGCCAACATCCTCATCCCATCCCCATCATCTTCATCCCTAACCCATCTCCATCATCCTCATCCCATCCTCATCTCCATCATCCTCATCCTATCACCATCATCTTTATCCCAAACCCATCCCCATCATCTTCATCCCAAACCCATCTCCATCATCCTCGTCCCATCTCCATCCACCTCATCCCATCCCCTTCT
>NW_009706974.1:0-342 GCF_000703405.1 Apaloderma vittatum | reverse complement strand
ATCATTATCACCCTCATCCCATCCTCTTCTCCATCATCTTCATCCCCCCCCCACCTCCATCCCCATCCCCACTGGCACAGCCCCAGCAATGAGGGGAGCAGCAGACCCTGTGGGGTCACCCCTGACCATCTGAGACTCTCACATCTTCCTCCTCCTCCTCCTCCTCCTCTTCCAGATTTTGGCATGACCCGAGACATCTACGAGACGGATTACTATCGGAAAGGGGGGAAGGGACTGCTCCCCGTCCGTTGGATGTCACCCGAGGCCCTCAAGGACGGCATCTTCAACACGCAGTCTGACGTCTGGTAGGTTTTGGGGTCGGGCAGGGGGTGGGTTTTGGGG
>NW_009706973.1:526-885 GCF_000703405.1 Apaloderma vittatum | reverse complement strand
ACCAAATTGACCCTGATTATCCGTAATCTCATTAAGGAGAGCAATCCGCAGGGCTCTGTCCCCATGGAAGACACCCGCCTGTGGCCCAGCTGGGCAAATAGGGCCGTGGGAAGGGCTGGGCTCACTTGTCCCCACGCTTTCTATGGGGCAGATGTGGGGGTCAGCATGTGTGACTGCTCCTTGCCATGACCCCAAAGCCTCTCCACAGGGCCAGGATAAATCTCGTAGCCACCTCCAGCTTTTTCAGAGCCCAGCGTACCTCCTAGCCCTTGTTTTCTGGAGGTGGCTACTGTTTTTCAGCCCAGGGCTCGCAGATCCAGGCCCAGTGCTGCCATCCCTGCCTCCAACAGCCAGTGACG
>NW_009706973.1:0-503 GCF_000703405.1 Apaloderma vittatum | reverse complement strand
AAACAGGTTTTTATGCCGCAGGAGGTGTCAGCGAGGTCACCGCTGCGGGATCCAGCCCAGTTCAGGGGGGATTTAGGTCAAGCTCTCGTTTAAGCTTGACTCAGCCCAGCGAAATGTGGTTGGGGGGTGATTCGTGGCAGGCACCCACCTTGCAGCAACCTTTACTCACAAAAAAACCACTCGTCCACACAAAGAACAGCAATTAAAAAATATCCCTCGGTAAAAAGCAAGTCCTGGGGAGGACAGGGGACAAGGAAGGGAACGTATTTGGGGGGTGGGTGTGGGGTGCCCGCTGCAGGGGGCTGTGGCTGATGTCCAAGTGTCCTTATGTGGTGGTAAAATATTTTCGGGGGGGCTGTGCTGCCACCAGGGCCACAAGGTGTTTGCGTGCGCCATCCAAAATGGCTCTCTGGTTAATAACAAAAAATAAAATAATAAAAACCTAAAAATGTGTATTTTCACATTTGGCCTGATTGTCTCTAAATTGTTGTTGTTTTCTTTTT
>NW_009706972.1:5181-6056 GCF_000703405.1 Apaloderma vittatum | reverse complement strand
GCAGGGAGGGGAGCACAATCCTCCTCTATGCGCCGCGGGGCTGAATCCAGAGTGGGTCCCACCGCAGCCGGCTTTAATCCCCCGCCTTGTTGATGTTGGAGCCTCTCCGGGGCCAGAGACACAATAGTGCCTGTTCTCTGCCGAAGCAAGGGAGCAGGGTGGCCCCAGGGGCTGGCTGCCCAGGGACATGGGGGTTCATCCGCGAGAAGGGACAGACACATGATGGAAGAAAGGGTGAAGGGGCTGAGCCAGGGAAGCAAGTGCTCCCAGGCTCAGGGACCCTCCCGGCACGGAACGAAGCATCATTGGGGTTTTACCCCCGGTCCCCAGGGCACTGGAAGGACACTGGACACGGGCCATCTGAGGCACCATCTGCAGGAGAGCAGCTTTGAGAGACCAAGAGGAAAATGACCCCAACTCCCATTTTCCACGCTCCCCAAGTTCCTGCTCCTGCAGCCTTACCCAAACATTTGCAAACCAAGGTACGGACCTGCCCTGAGCAGCCAAGAAAGGGGCCTGGCATGGGGACAGTGCAATGTACCCAGAGGGACTCCCAACCAGTCTGGAGTCTCAGCCTCACTAAAACCACAGAGGTGTTCTCCCACGCACTGAGCCCCACAGCGAGCCCCTCTGATCCAAACAGGGGCCAGGGCGGCACCATCACCCCCAACTGCTGCCTCCAGCTCCTGATTCCAGCATCCCTCTCTGGCTCTTCCTTTCCCATCACTCAAACACTCGCCCTCCATCGCTTCATTTTAGGCTGTTCCAAAAACGAAAGGGGTTGCAAAAAGGGGAGAAAAAAGCAGTAAAGCCAGTAAGGAAAATCAGCACAGTGGCTGGAGAGGACCAGGGCTAATCCTGTGAGCAAGATGCGG
>NW_009706972.1:4750-5150 GCF_000703405.1 Apaloderma vittatum | reverse complement strand
GGCTTAATCCGGTGAGCAAGATGCGGTGTCCTCTCCACCAGCCTCTGCAGCTCGGTGGCAAATGGCCCTGTTGAAGATGAGGAGGGGGAGGAAGGACAGGAAAAAGTCTTTCCTCAGATCATTTATCAGTCCCAATTTGTTTCCCCGCGGGTGTGCCTCTGCTGAACACCCATGGCCAGGGTAAGACTGTGGCTGGAGAACCAGGGGGGAGTTAAATCGTGATGGGGACATCCTGGTAGCCCTCAGGACTGCTGTGGGGACAAGCAGACGGGTGGCAGCGGCCACTGAGCACCTCGTCCCCAGCACCTGCTGACCCCGGGGTTCCTCTGGCTCTGGCTGGCGTGCCAGTTCACCCGGCTGCCGTGGGTTCCCCCCGAGCGGTTGCCGCGCGCAGCGGCTC
>NW_009706972.1:3107-4642 GCF_000703405.1 Apaloderma vittatum | reverse complement strand
TCTGCCATGAGGGAGTCGAGCCCTGGGAAGAGCCCAGCAGCACCTCTGGGAGCTGGCCCGGAGGGGCTGCTTGCTAGTCCGAGCGCGTGCTGGTTTCCTTCGAAACGCTGGGAGACATTCAAGAGCGGTGGCGATGCCAGGCTCACTGCTCGAAGACTTTGCAAAGAGGCACAAAAGGGACTGCCCAGCAAGCGTGGGAATGGGGCGGCCTCAGTCCCCTCGACAGCTGGGGAAACTGAGGCAGAGCGCGGACCAAGTGAGAACCCACCAGTTTGGTGGCCGTGTCCCCAGAACACCCGCACCCTGCCCAGAGAAGACCCCCAGACACAGGGCCAGCAGCTGCCTACATCCCACCGGGCTCCCACACCTGCTGGGTTTTGGCATGGAGAGGCAAGGGGAAAAAAAAAAAGCTGTCCCTGCCGGCAAGCAAGCCAGGCCAAGAGGAGGATCTTGGACAATGAAGAGGTGTTTTGTCCCAATTTCTTCCCATGGCCTCATGCAACCATGGAAGCGAGGGGCTCAGCAGCCCTGGGACGCTCTGTTGCGCTGAGAGCCCCCCGCCCTGCACAGCTCCAGGGGTGCTGCTCATCGGGGCTCCCTGGAAGGGTTTTGGGGAGAGGTCCCCTGTGACCCTGGAAGCCCTGAGCATCAGCCAGAGCCACCTCCCACCCCAGGTCCCCCTCACCTTTCGGCACCCGTGGTCATCCTCCTCCTTCTCCTGGCTCACCCGACCGGGCTTTTTGCAGATGGACGGCAGGGTCTGGTTGCAGGGGCTGTCGTTCCACCTCCCTTCCTGCACAGCGGCGAGGAGAGCAGGATTCAGCCCATGGGACAGCCTGGGGAATTTCCCAGCCCATCCATCCCCACTCTGGGTCCACAGAATTTCCTTTGCTCCAGAAAATCCCCAGGGATGCTGTGCTGGAGCCCTCCCATCCCAAGAGCCAGGATGAGCCACGTTCAACCCCAGCTGGAGATGTTCCCTGAGGTTTCCCTTCCCCGGCCACAAGGATGTTCTCCTCGGAGGTGCAGGATGAATCCCCCAGCCCAGGCTCTCACCGGTCCCCAGATGGTCACACAGTCTTCCAGGCTGTCACGGAAGTTGTTGGGCTCAAAGGGGTGCCAGTACGTGAACCTCACGGGCGTCCCATCCGACCACTCGAAGTTCATCTGCAGCTTGAGGTCATTTAGGCCAATCCAGAGCTCCTCCACGTCTGCCGAGACAGGAGGGTCAGGGGGTTAAATCCCCTGTTCCTGGCTGAAATCTTGCAGAACGCCTGAAGTCCAGACCTGCAGGCTCAGACCCAGTGAGCTACTGGTTTGCAATGACTCCCTCCCACCCTCTGCTCAGGCTGAAACTACCCAGGTATCACCCCAGCTCCAACACATCCTGACGCAGGAAACTTCAACCCAATTCCACCTGCGTGAAGCCAGAACTGGAAAGAGAAAGCTGGGACCCCGTGGGCAGGTGTTGCCCCTGGACCTGCTGTGGTGAACACTCGTGTCCTGGGTTGATTCAGCCGGAAAAAGTGCAGCCT
>NW_009706972.1:2750-3096 GCF_000703405.1 Apaloderma vittatum | reverse complement strand
CTTTTTTTTTTTCCCCTCCCATCTTTTTCTACATTAACAGCTGGGACTAGTGCCATTCCCAGCTGCAGCTGCAGATTTTCTTCCTCAGCACCACAGGGTTTTACATTTGCTGGATGGAGGATGAGCCCGGGCTCCTCCAAGCAACACATCACCTCCCAGCTGGGGCTCTCCACCCCCTTCACAGCCACGAAGGCATTGAACTTCCCAGCCTCCACGGCACAGAACTGACCTCTTCGTGGACCCCAAAATCGGACAGGAAGGGTGCTGCCGACACAGCAGGCTCCCTCTTACCTTGCTTGATCTGCTTGGTGACGAACTCCAGCTCCGAGAGGGGGTGGGTGGTGGG
>NW_009706972.1:0-2680 GCF_000703405.1 Apaloderma vittatum | reverse complement strand
GGAAGGGCTGCCAGCTGGGCTCACAGTCCACCTTCACCTCCGACCACGAGTCTGGCAGGACATGAGGAAGCCTGAGGGCTCCTGTCCCACTCTCCAAGTCTCTCCCTGGCAGGGAGGGGATCATGGCAAGGGGACCACAGTCCCATGGGGTGCTCAGGAGACCAAGCCAAAGCCACTGCGGGAAAGCTCCAGCCAAAATTTAATATGTGATGGCAAGGTGCAGGCAACGGTGGCTTTAGAGCTCCGGGGACAGAACAAAATCTCAAAGCAAAGTAGAGCAGAGAGCATCTCAGCCCCTGAGAACCACAGGGACCTCCTCCTGCCCTCAATCCCTCCCCTACCACCCACCCTGTAACTGCACCAAGTGCGTCTCAGGGGATGCTCCTCCGGGAGGACTTTTTCCAAACCTCAGCAGCCCTGGGGAGCTCAACCACTGTTCCACACATGCAGGGCACCAGCCAACTGGGGACACCACGGGCATCTCCATGGGCAGGCAGCATTCCCTGACCGTGCCAGGATGGGAGCACACCCAGCCAGGACACGGGACTGCCCCTTCCTGGTGGTCCTCATCCCCCCGCTCACCCGTCAGGAAGGGGTCGGCGGTGGCGTTGGGCTTCTTCTTGCAGACATAAGGGAGGGCGATGCCGCAGTCGCGGTTCTGCCACCCCCCGGACGACTCGGTGCGGATCACCCCGCAGTTCTCCTCGCTGGGGTTGTCAGGTTGGTCTGGAAGGCAGGGGGAGGAAGGGGATATGCTGCCAAGGAGCTGTGGCAGAGCCACCGACGCAGGCAGACCACCGCATGAGGGCAAGTGCCATCTGGCTGCAGTTCTGCCTGCTCCAACACCAGTAAAAAGCTGCTTATTTTGGTATTTTGCACAGTGAAGACATGACTCCGCATGACTGGGATTATTTGTTGTGCCTCGATGCACAAGGACCTGGAGCATCACTGTTTTACCTAGAAATGCTGGATGGCAGTTGGGGAAGACACAGCCCCAGACCTGACCCCAAACCTCCTCCTGGGGTATCACTGTCCCCACCAGTGTCTCTGGGCACGACCAGAGAAGCCCTTGTAATGGGTCCTCCTTCCCTCAGGCACCCCCGGGTGGGAGATGGGTGACCACAGCTGGGGACCACTGCTCAGCCACACTCCAGCACCGAGCTGGGATGCAACAACCCCCCAGACAAGGAAGCTCAACCCAGGTTATCTGCTGGCCTCCTGAGGGCTTGCAGAGAGACAAACCCCCTTCAGCACCTCGTGTCCTTGCTCCAGCTCCACGGATGTCCTAGGTTGCTCCACAACCCCATGGGGCTCTCCCTCCCCAGGCAGCAAGGGGACACTCCAGCCCAGGCCACCTTCCCTGCCAAGGGGCCATCTCCAGTGCCCAAAGGCTGTTCCCTGCTCCTCCCATCACCACTGTGACTCCCCTGTCTCACCACTCTCCCAGTTGAGGTACTTGAGGGGCGAATTGTCTGACCACTGCCAGCCTCCGTTGATGTCCAGGTCGTTGAGCCCAATCCAGAGCGTGGAGCTGTACCCTGTCAGCAGCCCTGGGACCAAAGCAAGCAGAGGGGCAGGATCAGTCCCCTCCCAGCCCCAGCTCCACACTCAACCTCTCAGCAGCCCCAAACCAACCACCTGGGGCAGGCAGAGCAACCTGGCACCAGCGACGGCCATGGTGGCACCAGCTCTGCCCCAGGTGAGGAGAGCAGGAGCGCAGCCAGGCTGCCATCGTCTCACCGTTGATGTAGGTCTGCTCGTGGATCTCGGTGATGCTCAGCAGGTTGGCCCCCTGCTGCTCGCAGCTATTCCAGGCCTCCCGCCACGACAGCGTTGACTGGAAGTTGAACTGGTAGCAGCTGTTGGTGAGGTGGTCCTTGTCCCAAAAGGTCTCGCAGTCATTGCCTGCAGGGATGAGCAGGGTGAGCATCCAGTGCAGCCCCAAAATCCGGCTCCAAAAGACCCCAGTAACTCAGAAAAGCCAGGGAGAGAGAAGCCACTGGGGCTGCTCCTGCCTGGAGTGATGAGGCAGGAGGGAAGGGGAGAGGCACTAAAGGCCCTGGCAGGGTGGGAGAGGGGGTTTCTGCTCCACCCCGTGCAGCGTGTTTCTCCCCACTTACTCTTTATGGGGCAGAAGCCCCATCGCTCGTCCTTGCCGTAGTCCTGGGTGGTGGCACACCAGAGATGCCCGTCCTCCCGCCCCGTGCTGGTGCACTCGTGGAACCACTGGTTGTCGTACTTGAAGGGGATGGTGCAGGGCTTCCCGTGCGAGTTGCCCTGGATGGTGTAAATCTCTGAGGGAAAAGAGGAGCCCTTGCTTGAGGCTGTGTCTGGGGCAGCTGAAGGCAGGACTGAGGTGAGAGGTGTGAGTTAGCCTGGCATGGGGGCTAGCGAGGTGCCCACTCCCCATCACCCTGATTCCACCTGGTTTTGCAGCCCCAGCGAGCTGGGATCGAACAACCCCTGCAGGACTCGCTTTTTGCAGCACCACGGCCTCAACTCACGTTTGAGGGCTGCTCTGGGTTATGGGATAATACAACTAATGCCCAAGGAGATGTTACCAGAGTACGGCACGGAGCACAGATCCTCCTCGGTGCCGTACGTCCTCCACTGGGAGCCACGCGCCTGGTCCCCCCGGTCCAGCGAGGCATTGCCCGGGCGGGTGCCGAGATGCTGGGAG
>NW_009706971.1:474-1674 GCF_000703405.1 Apaloderma vittatum | reverse complement strand
GCCCATCGTCCCCCTCCCAGCAGTGTGGTGGGTAAAGGCATTCCCCAAAAACACCCGGAGAGCTCCGAGCAGCCGTGCCCAGCAGTGGGTGAGGTTTCAGGGCGCTGCTATTTCATTTCCTCCAGTACCTCCTCCGTTAAGCCACGTCCCAACTCAGGGAAGAAAGGACTCCAGGGCTTGAGCCCTGCCACTTACCCGAAATATAGGGACATCCTGGATGCCCAGGTGCTCTGTGCGGTCAGGCTCGTCCACCTGGAAGTTCAGCAGGAGCCAGGCCCGGCCGTACACGGTGATGTTGGCCATGACGGTGAAGGCGTACCTGCGGGGAGGCAGCACCTCAGGGCGATGCCGACGACAAGCCCAGCTCCAGGCACGGCGAGGAGCCCTCAGCCCAAGGCTGCCCTCAGAGCCAGGCTCGCTGCAGGTGGCTTTGCACCCCGGTGTCACTGGTGAGGTGACAGCACACGGTGTCTGGCCAGGCATTAGCCTTACTGGTGCACCTCCCAGCACACCCAGTCCAAGCCTTGGGGCATGACTGGGACGAACCCAAGTTCCTAAGGCTCAGCCTGTTGAGCTCCCCAAGCCAGTGCCCTCAAAGCTGGACTCCCTGGCTCCGGGGTTACCCCAGCACTGCCCCACATCCTCCGTGCCTGGCTGCGCTGCGGTCCCCGCTCGACTGCCGGAAGGGAAACTTCCTCCCACCGGGGCAGATAACCAAGCCCTGCTCCATCTGATAAACAACACTCCTCCCCGCAGCCTGATCCCGCCAGATAAGTGGCACCAAGCTGGGCTCAGCCTGGCCCCAGGACCATCCCACCCGTGGGACAGGCTGCACGGGGCCATGCCTAGCCCTCCTCGGGGTCTACTCCTCCCCCTGTGAGCATCACCCTTGGAGAAGAGCCCCCAGCTCAGGGAAGCGTCCCACGTCACCAGCAGCCCTGGCATCAAGAGATTCCTGGCACCAAAGCATTTGGGTGATCAACCCAGATCAGCGTCATTTGGACACATCCTGCAGGACAATTCCTAATGTGTTAACGCAGGATCTTATTAACATGTATAAATATCTGAGGGGTGGCTGTCAAATGGAAGGGGACCGGAGAGGGTGTGGAGTCTCCTTGGGACCTACTCCCTTCATCATCCTCGAAGCTCTCCGTTGGACTCGGAGAGATGAAGGGACTTGAACATCTCTTCTCAGTGGAG
>NW_009706971.1:0-368 GCF_000703405.1 Apaloderma vittatum | reverse complement strand
ATTCTGTGGTTCTGGGACACCCTTTCCCGCTCCTGGTCCTGCTGTACCCAGTGCCACATCACACCCCCGGCACCCAGGGGACCTCTTGTCACGGGAGCTGCAGGTTCAGGGGACACCTGGGTCTGGCCGCGCTCACCTGAAAGCCGTGAGCTCCACCTTCTCGTGTGCACTGGTCACCAGCTCCGGGATGAGGGACAGGTGGGAGACCTGCGTGGCCGCCCAGCCGAACTGGAAGATGATGATGAAGGGGAGGTAGTAGATGAAGGCTGCCCACTGCGGCGTGTCATCCGAGCACCCCAGGCAGGGGTTGAAGATGAAGGGGAAGGACACGAGGACGCAGGTGGTGCCTGTGAAGAGAGAGCAGCGGT
>NW_009706970.1:18553-66483 GCF_000703405.1 Apaloderma vittatum | reverse complement strand
TCGGGTTCAAGCGGTGCGAGCGAGCGATCCCGCGGAAAACGTGATTTCCATGTCCAGCAAAGAAGGCGCTGCTCCCTTTTAACACAAGAGCAACATTCTGCCTCATTCCCTTCGCCGAGCCGTCTGTCCCCGGCTGCAGTTCTTTGTCTCTGGTTCGCTATCTGCTGCGGAGGACGAGCATCCCAGCTCGAATCACGGAGGCTGGAGAGTAAGCCTCCGTGACCACTCAGGGATCCTGCTTTCCAGTCATGATCCTGCACAGTTCTAGCACTTTCTCTCCACAGCCCACAAAGGATTTTTTTTTTTTTTTTCCTCCTTCTCTCCTCTTCCCCCTTTTTAAAGCAACAGCTCACAGGATTTAGCCCGCGTGGTTCCTGGCGCAGCTTCGCAGCCACGAAAACGGCGCCTGCAAGTTGTGCAGCGGAACCGAGCTCTCGACAAGAGGACAGGGCAGAGAGAGCCCCTTGTCAGGAAGGGCTGGCCACCGAAAATCTTGCTCATCGAAGGAGGTGACTACGGAAAGTCAGCACACCCTCAGGTTACACCTTCTGGAGGGAGCAGCTCTGGGCACCGGGCACGTCCCACGGTAGTTGCGGTGATGGCAAGCCAGCACATCTGCCATGTTTTTGTGACTTGCATCCTCCCCCTCCAGCTCTGAAAAAACTTTCAGGAAAACCGAGGCTCTTCCCAAATGACATCCGCTGCCCAGGGTGCAAAGTAAAGGCTGCAGAGGTGAGCAAGCACCTATTCCCAAAGGCAAACTAGACCCCAACCTTTGCAGGGAAGGGCTGGCTCCCTCAGACTGACTCCTGCCTCCAGGAGAGCAGAAGCAGCGTTGCCACCCTGCCATGCCGGAGTAAGGTCAGAAAGCCCTGTGGCACAAAACGAGCCGATGTGGAGCAGCATCTCCACCGTGATGCTGTCGTGGCACTGACGGTCCTCGTCCCTCTCTCTGCTCTCCTCAATTTTGAGCAGGTTCTCACCTGGACCCACAGTCATTCCAGTGAGTCCAGCCATTCTGACTCTTCCAGCATGATTCTCTAAATGATTTCAAGCAAAAGCCAAACAGCCACAGAAATGCTGATATGAAGGGCTGAACGTTTGTTTGAAGTGCTTTAACCCAATGCCCTTCCTCATATCCTTCATTTCCAGCGGTTATGCTTCGCGCTCACCTTGCACAGAGAAAGCACGGCAGCCAAGACCATCACACAGACAAACCTGCACCGGCCCCTCTGTACCCACCCCAGGGGCACAGAACAAGCTAAAACAGTTAAAAAGGACAGTCCTGCATAGAAGTGGTAGGACTACAGAGCGTAATAAACCATTGCAGTTTCATTTTACACCGGCCACCCTTCCCTGGACCTCTCGTTGCACTGTTGTAACAGGGGAAGGCAGTGCCACAGGAGGGCAATGGGGCTGATCTCAGATTTTTCAACTTGTACACGTTCACACAACAGGCAGGGCTCTCAGACTTGTGTGTTTTCCTGAGCAAGGTCTGTCTTGGCCTCTACAACAGTCATCTCCCAGAAAATCTTGATTAAATGTCAAGTTTAACAGCATATGACCCACGGTCACACAGAAAGCCTGCAGCAGCACACGTGAACGCACACGGTTCCTCGGGTCTGCCAGCAATACCCCAACCCCTGGACCATCTTCCCTCTCCCCAGTACGTTAGTATGCCAGGGCAAATGTGAAATACTATAATCAGAGAAGCAGCAAGTTGCTGAAAAAAAAATAAGAGACTTGAAAAACGGGCACTCATTTCTCAGAATGCTCCAACCCACCACCAAAAATGACAAGTTGAACTTGTAGTTACTTGTTACGTGGAAAAATTAATCTGCGGGTTGCTTTCTGTTATCTAAGAGGTGGATTCTTAGAGGGCAGAATGTCATCCTGGTCTTGTTTTATGGGACTTCTCGTTACTTCAGTGCACATAAGAAGCTCACAGCAGAATCTAATTGCCCTTCCGGAATGTGAATTAACTGCATTCCCCATTTCAAATTGAGCTGGGCAAGGAACGGGAAAATTCCTTTGCAACTGAGCAAGCAAAAGGACCAATTTCAAGTGGACAAAAACTCAGTGGTTGTCCTTGGCATCCCTTAATCTGGGATCTGAGGCTTCTGCATCAGGCAGGCAACTACTATTAACTCTCAAATAAGCCCACGCAACCTTAATAGGCAAAACATGATTCAGAAAAGCTGTCATGCTACAAGAAGTCAAAATCACTTGACATAAAGAGTTGCCAAATCTAGCGAGTTATCCTACTGCAGAGACTGCTAGCAAACAGAGAGCTGTAGGATACATAAACCTAAGAGTAGCCATCCCTCCACTAGCCTTCCTCACAGTGTTGACTGATGGCCACTACAGCACACATGTACCTACAAACCCAGAAAAATAAAATGGAAAGAGCAGAAATCTGTTTTCTCCTCCCAAAGGCTTGCTAAGAGACACTGCGATCGTACCTCCTTTCAGAAGTTGGCACAAATCAGGAATTTCTTTTTTAAAACTTTTGGCTTCAGGTTTGTAGGAAACAAAGTCCCTCAGCAAGTAAAATCCAACCAAAAGCACCCCAAAAGCAGAAGAAGTTTGGGTCAGGGTATCTCTCAGCCCTAAATCCGCAGTCCAAACATCGGTTTATTTTTAACGTAACATATCTGCTGCACACATTTCACTTCCCAAACGTTTTCTGTGTTTATTGCAGTATTTTGTACAAATACAGCTTCAGGCAGAGTGAGGTCACATTAAACCATTAAAATCCTTCCATTTAGGGTCAACAATCTAGAACCTTCGACTTCCTCCCAAAGAAATCGTTCGTTCTTCTGACTGTGATATGTGCTACACGAACAGTTTTCAGGCTGATGACAACAAACGGAGATATTTGGCAGGGTCTTGCCTTTGACATTCCCGATCATATCTGCCAGGTCAAAATCTCAAACATCTGCTCAGAGAGCTGGGGGAGCTTCCAGTTACTTAAGAGACGCTGAAGAGCAAGTCTCTCAAAACCAACGAGCCCAGCAAAAGGCAGAACGTGGATTTTGCTCTCTGGTGTCCCATGCCAGTTGTGCCACACATAGTCGTCTCATCCTCCTCACCGAAAAAAGAGCTTTTACCATCCCCTGCCCCCAGCGTCAGCAAAACATTCCAGGAACATCTGCTTAACACCGTTGCCGCATATTTTTAAGAGCGTGGTGCTAACAGCGCTTTCGTTTTGTGTTCCAGATATTCCGACTAGACTCCTTCCTGATAACACTTCATAATTACACTGATGAGATAATTTTTCGTTTTGTTTTTAGAGAAAGACAAAGCTTGTTCCAAGAAACGCTAGGGGAAAAAAAAACCCGCAAACACAGTGCTGCAACAAAACTTCCCAAGTGACTAAAATACCTGCTCAGAAGAAAATTAGAACAATCAAGCTACAGAAGCAACAGGAAATAACTCAGCAGGTAGATAGGAGTTGATTTTTTTTTCTGTAGGGGAAAAAAAAAAAATCTATGAGAATTTTGTCTCAGATTTTAATCACAGCAAAATCCAGGCATGCAGATCTTCAAGTTGCATTTGATATTTACATTTTTTCAGCCCACAACGCTGCCATAAGCCCGAAGCAACCCTTGCAGTGACAAAGCATCAAACACAAGAATTAATAAAACACAAATGGAGAGAAGTATCCTGTTGCCTTCAGCATCTGACTTAGAAACACAGAGCCCAACTGCAAACCTGGTCACCCTGGACTAGCCTAAACCTGAAATGCCCAAACTTTCCCCTCTGAAGGAGCACTTGCTTGCACAGGGCAATTTTTTTGTGAAGGGCTGCCAGGCTTCCAGACAACTAGAAAAGGTAATTTTTGAGCCATAGCAAGGACTTGAACGGGATTGCAGCAAATCCCTTTCTTCTGAGAATTTAAAGAGTAAGGAAAAGAGCGTGCTGTCGTTCATTCCCAGGCATCACACTAAATGCCCCAACGATCTACCAAGAGCTTTAAGCATCGAGAGTCTTTCCAGAAAAGGCTTCATGTCACCAACCTGCTTGACAAGAGGCGGGAAGGTACGCGAGGGGTCATCACCGCCAGCACGTGCAAGCTGAAACTGGGTCAGTCATTACCGAAACATCCTTAACATCTCATAAAACCACCATCTTCTTCTATTTATGAATCGTGAAATGTAGGGAAGCACCCTCAGCTTTGCCTTGGCTGTAGCTCCCGCAGAGCCACCACGCCAGCGCGCTTCCTCACCTGCCGGGTTCAGCATCGGCACCGCACGTTACTCACGGCAGCGACAGGTTCCCTGAATGGATTTGGAAAGTCATTCAAGTTGCAATGGTTAATTCAGAAGGTATGGTTTTATTGGAGGCATTGGGCAAGAACTTGTGATGATCATCTATGTACATCCCCCCTTCACTCTTTCGCTACAAACTAGATTTCAGTTGGAAGGTTTCCTTGACATTTTTATTGCCTACGTTTCATTTTCCTAAGTCCTGATAATTTTAAAGTTGAAGGAAGTAACAGCAACTACTCCATGTTGCGCTCAGACACAATATCGTACTTTTTGTTCAGATTGAGAACCGCCTTTTTTACTATTATAAAGTTTTATGGAAATAAAACAATACCGTGTGGGAGCACTCTAAATCCTACCACCCAGCATATTGATTTAGGACAACAAAATAATATTTCCGAGAAGCCACCTGCACAGACTCTGACACACACTAGCAGCTGCGCAGAGCAGGTGACAAACTACCTGCAATGGATCAACTGATGCCAAAATCTTCATTCTCATTTTAAGATGAATTAACTGATGCCTATCTGCTTTTAAAATCTGGGTTACTCATCTTTGGAGCACAGTGTACTTGGAGTTTAACTCCCTGGCCCATTTCGCCTTTATTTTTTTGGATACAACTGTGTTTACATCAGAGCTGTCATTTGCTCTTCAGTTCTCAACCCGTGCAGCTCAACAACGGAATGAGCTCCAAAAAGGAGACGGACACAAGAATGTGCAGCCATTGGGTCACCAGCCTTGGATGGAGCCGCACAGTTGTGTTAACTGTCTTCAAAAGAGAGACGTTAGAAAACCAGAACCCTCACACTGATCTTACTGTGACTCACACGGAGGAGTATTTGAAACCTGCGACGGGACAAGAAGTTCCAAGCGGGAGAGCTCACCCCAGCTAGACAGCAAAATTTCCTGTAAGGAATGTGCTGGTGACAAGGGCATCCTCCTGAGGAAGCAGTCCTTGATCCTAAGGATGGACTGAGATCCCAGGACCAGAGGAGGTAGGTTTCCTGTCTGAATAGCAGACATTATTGCACTTTTTTTTCCCCTCTCAGGAGTTTAGGACACAGCTATAAACTAGGCTATACAAAAAGCTATGCATTCAATTACAGCTTTTAATTATTTTCTTCTTGCCCAGTGATTTTTCTTCCAACCTACAACTTCTACTCTGCTGAGAGGTGGGAGTCAGTAAACGCTGCTCCAGCCTGGCTCATCACACCGAGCAGCAGCCCGAAGCACTGAAGGCTGGGAACTGTATTTCATGCACGAACATGGACTCTTCCATCCTACGTTTTACACTCTGGGGCTGTGGTCCAAAGAAATCCAAAGGCCTCTGACACTTTGAGCCATAGAAAATACCAAGAGTCCAGGCAGTTTTGCCATCTTGGTCACTTCACAGAGTCTGGCACATCCAGAGGTTGTTAATGAACACATTTGTGAAATGCTGTCATTTTACATAACACTTGGATTTGACCTATGTCAAAATAATCTTGTATGTGACCCTATGCCCGTGTAACGGAGACAACTGGCCAATTGTCTTGACCAGGATTTTCTTTTTAGCCTTTAAAGGCTGATGAAACGCAAAGCAAAAGCTTAATTTAAGCTTGAACCCCAGGTTCTTTCCATTTTGTTTGTGTAGCTCCAGAGTGCTACCAAACTCAGCACTCCCCACTCCTCACCTGCTAGAACAAGAAGTTGTGCGAATCAAGTTCATCACAGCTTACGGAAACACACTTAAAGCAAGCACAAAGACAAACTGAAGTCTTATCAGAATAAGAAACTTTACCTTGAAGTAGAGTGGGATGTGTGTGTGTATAAACCCCCTGAAGTGTACTGTTCCAATTTCAGGTTTTTGGTATGTATTAATATATACATAATATATACACAAAGCAGTTTTCCATTTAAAATTGCATTTCCCAAAGTAACAGAGGATAAAAAAAGTCATGTACTAAATATTAAACCAATATATCTTCAGACTGGATAACGTCCTGCCGCGCAGTCTCGATTTGCCTTGTGCGTACCCACAGCAGCAGGTAACGTTTGCCAAGTGAGAAGGTACCGAATCCACTGCAAGAATCAGTAATCGCAGCCAATTATTAACTATTTTGTAAAGACCATCAGTGCATACCTGGGTTTTGTACTTCCAAAATTACCCTAGAACACCTGTGTTAAGTGATCGACAGGTGATTTCCTTAACCATAACTCAGTTACAAATGTGCAAGAGACTCTGTTTATTCAAACCAGGTAACAAAAACTCCCGTGAGATGCCATGTTTATGCATTCTACTCAGCTGGATGCCTTAACCTCAAGAAAAAACACAGCTACGCAGAAGTCTAAGAGGACTGAATTCAGATCATCAGAAATCCTCCAGCATTGGTGTTTTAGTAGTGTCATACAATCACTAAAAAATGAAATATAGTTCTTAAAACAAGCAGGAACTCTACTTCGTTCACAAATGCAACTCATGCCTGGCGGCAGCGAGCAGCTCACGTTTTGTTTTCATAAACTGTAATGACACCAATCAGTCAGCAACATTATAACTTTGTTAATCAGTCCCTCAAACTTCTCTTTCGATGTGTATGCATATATGACTATGTAACAATGTGAAATTAAAGTTAATACACATTTCTGAAGCCTACACAAAATGAGAAAGAGCTCCGGCTGCCATCACCCAGAACGTACAACCAGTTGTGCCGCTCTTCGGTCAGGGTGCTCCCTCAGGCTGGCATTTCACATGGAACTTTTTTTAAAGAAAGACGAAAATAAAAATGTCTCTGAAGGTGCTGCTGCAAATGTATTTCAGAAAGATGTAAGCCCCTGAAACCTACGCAACAATTTGCTGGTATCTGTAAACAGGTAAAGGATGTGTTCTTGTAGGCCTCCCTTTTGTAAGCACTTGAAGATTCAATTCTGCAAACGCCGTATTTCAGGAGAGAAATTTGCTTACAAATATTTAGATAGTTAAAACCAGTCTTGACTGTAACCTTACAAATGAGAAATTAATACTTTTCATGCTCCTGTGGTGTTTTAGCTCCTCTGTACGCTTGGAAGTTCCTTGACAATGCAAACACACAAAACATCTACATCTTACCGCCCACTAGCAAACGACACCGCTAAGGCCCAGCCAAAACCCTTTCAGTCAAACAATCTTAGATGAGACGCTTGATATCTAGCGCCAAGAAAACGAAAGGCAACAGATCACGACATGCAGCAAAGGAGCAGAGAAAGCATCGAGTGGAACTTGACTCCGCACATACCTCGTGGGAAGGGTCCAAAGTTCCGCACGCTTCCACTTCTCATGAGGGAAATCCAAGTGCAAGCAGGTTTTAATCATACACTGTGACTGGTAAATGGTTAGCTTGTTGCCGTGACCACTCGTCACCACACCACGAGGGAACAAGGATTGATGTTACAGGCAGAGCTGAAGAAGTGCACGTGCGGGGCTGCGCAAGGAGGCATGCAATAAAGTCTGCGTGAACCCTGCCTAGACACTGCCGGCTGCATCAGCAGCCTCCTTTTCTTTTCAGAAGTTATTTAAATGCAGTTTAGCTTTTAAAGAAAAAAAAAACAAAACAAAACCAAAACCCCAGAGAACTTGATGCTGGCAAGCCCGGCACCAGCTCCTGCTCTCAGCAGCCGGCTCAGCGCAAGACGGCGGCGACGCTGATCACCCTGCGCGAGCGACAGCAGGGGCTGCGGGAAGCTATGGAGAGCACCAGAGAACATACCTTCTTCTGAACCACGGAGGAAGTGGAATTAATTGTGCTCTCGTCACTATGCATCATGACCAGTTCAGGGCTGCTCTCATCCAGGACCTCCTGCATGCTGCTCACACTGCTGCTCTGACTGCCTGTGCTCACCGACATACTCGGGATGGAATGGTTGCTGCCCAGACTGTCCATCTTCCTACTCAGGTTTGATCCATGCTCACTGTCCTATAAAACAAGGGGCATCAGTTACAAAACCTGCAGGAGATCACCTGCCCAGCGTTTGCCTGCAGCGCCCAAAGAGGGTTTTATCGGCGACTGCACGGAGTTAAAAGGCTCTTTGCTCATTATTTTGGCAACTACGTCACTCAAGGCTGCTTGGCTTGTGAAGTGCTCCATAAGGGGCAGCTAGTTTTTGTTTTTTCCCCTGCAGTCTTACTACATCAGGCTTCAAGCCATTTGTTTTTTCCACACATAGCAGGAAGTCTGGGCACAGCTCTTGGCTTGAACAGGAGGCACCCAGGAGTACTGGATGGCTGGTGGAAGGAGTCTCATAATTAAAAGGAGCAATCTGAGTGTGCACTAAAACAATGATCCAAGGCAGGATAAGCTACGACACATGTTGTGAATCAGAAAAGATGGAAGACAACGAATCCATTTGTTTATTACTTGATAAATATCTCTTGGTGCTTAACAGGTGTGGGGGTTCTAATTTCCATGACCCAAGCAGTGGCCAATTACATTTTGTCAAGCTAAAAACCCCGTTAACCTTGTGTTTTCAGCCAAGATAAATTCTTCATTTACCTTTAAGCAGCCGACTCAAAAGAGCCTGCATTGTTACAGGGAATAAAACTGCTGTAATCTACTTAGACATAGTTAAATAAACATTCCTTTAGAGGACATATTTTTGATTTTACAGACAAATATCTGAAGTTAGCAGCCTTTTTTTCCCCTGTTGCATATGAGCACAGTCACCGCAGAGTATGAGCTTAATCCGGGCTGATTTAGAGAATTTCTAGAGTCCTTGGTAATTTAACTTGGGGCACTGAAGAGGCTTGCAAGGAGTTCAGTGAGGACCCAGAACTCCGAACATCTTTCAGCTCCTGGTCTGAAAGTAGCCTTGACTCACCAAAACGAACAGCTTGCTACTGCACCCAGTCTGTCCTGGCTTCCAGAGTGAGCTTGGGGAGAATTACATTACGAATCAATTAACAGGGTAGTAATTTGGTTGGAAACTGACAGTAAGGTAAAACAGACAGACTTGCCAGATTCGTATGTGATCGTGGGATTATTTTTTAAGCAATCGGCAGAATGTTCAGAGCCTGCGTGAGAGCGCTTAAAATCCAAACTAACCGTCTTTTTACAGTGAGCATATGCACGTGAGAATGAAAGTATTTCCAGGATGCTTATATTTCATTAACAGAAGAAATAACATAATGAAGCATCTGAGGTGAGGACATGGCTGTGTAATTAATGAGTGTACATACAGGCAGGACAAGAGATGAGATGGCATACGCAACCTTAACGCTGACTTCCTGACTTGAATCCTTTCCAAACGACCTTAACTCTCTTAGCAAGGAAAGCATTAGCAATACTTTGAGCATTAGAGATCTATTATGCTCCTTTTCCACCTTAGAAAGTCTACAGCAGGAAAAGAACTGTCTCATGGCAGCTTCTGTTAACCAGTTAAGTAGTAACTGCAGCACATGCTGTGTTCTCCTTTCACTGCCAGGTTAGTGACAGGCACGAGCATCACATCCTGCTCCCGTGGTGCACGAGCTCAGTGGTCAAACGCAGTGCGGAGCATGCTGTGCACATGCAGAACGTGAGCTTCAGTAGAGAGTTAGTCCCTGGAGATACAAGATCTTTTTTTCCTGCCCCCTCTTTTGAGGAGTAGGGACAGGAGGAACAGAGTAAGACCCCTCTTGGAGTCGACTACTGCCACATGGATCCCACTCAGCTCTTGAGCTCAGATCTGCTCAACCGTCAAGCAGGACAACCCTTCCCTTGCGCTGTCCTACCCTATCGCTGTCCTACCCAACAGCTTTTCATACATGGGTAGAGAAAACTTGAAGGTTTCAGTGCACAAGGCTGACAACCCCCTCGCCCTCCCAGCTAAGCTCGAGGTTTGGAAGCTGGCCAGCTGGAGAGGTAGAACCGAGGCACCTTCACCACCGTGGGTGTTGTTCTTGCTCCTGTTGTGCATCTCCTTCAAGGTGAAGGCCAGTGCTCAGGAGCAGTCCCCTCCTCCTGTCTGCTCTCCTACCTGACACCCAGGATTGCCCACTTCTTAAACCAGAGCTCTAGTTTATCTTTCAGGGAATATTGGACACACTCAAACCTCAAAGCCAGGTCCCTGAATGCTGAGCTTGGGCATCTCACTGCACGTTATGGGGCTCTACTGCAGCGAAAAAGAACACAAACATTGCTTTGCCTTGTCAACGTATTTTGTTGAGAACCAGTCATAGATTTACTTTTTTTTTTAATCCAGTGTGCCTGCACCAAATGACAATTTCCATCTAAGCTCAGCAATTGAAAAATGACTGGTTTCATTGTCTAAGACACAGTGTCAATTATCACACACTGATTAAGTGGGCTTTTGATTACAAGATTTAAACTCAAGCTGAATTTTACGTCTTTAACCTTTTCCTTATTTAATGTTAAAGAATTTTTAAAAAAATAACTCTTACTAATTTGGCAATTTTCTTTTTGGCTCATGATAAGCCAATTACTTTACAGTAAACTTATGGTAATTGAAAAATATTAGCATTACTCAAGTGGTCTTGATTGTGTTTATGAACACAAAAGCTTTACAGTCAACAGACCCTCCTTCACACAGGCTGTGAGCCACTGTCTTCTCACAGACAATCTCCCTCCAGATGAGTTTCTTCCCTCAACCTTTCAGGCAAAAGGTCAACATTTGAGAAAAAAAAATCCATTAAAGCTGCCAACAAAGGCACATCTAACACTAAGAGCCACTGTCACTCATTACCCTGTCCTGCCTCTGCTGGTCCAGACAATATTCCAACACCATGGATTGGCATCCCCACCCAGGCTGTGCTTGTTCTGCCCTCTTAAAGGCAGGAATACCTCACTCATCCTAAAACCATTTAGAACAGTGCAAAGAGGGTAACAAAATGAAAGTACCTCCTCCTCTTCTTGAGACTCGGTCAGCGGGCCATTCCGTGTCTCCTGGAAAAGGATTTTCTTCATTTTCCGGTACTGAAGGTTGTCCAATTCACGTACTGCATCTTTTGTCCTTTGTATGAGGTCTATGAGTACTCTCGGTGGTCGGTCTCGGCGAACAAAATCATGCTAATTTAAAGGAAATAAACCACAGGCTTTCAGACATGACACTAGTATGTTAGATGTAAAAAACCCCAGGGACACAGTGATTTTGAGACAGCTGAAATGACAGTTCATATTCAATAATTGGTATGTTCATATTCCTTAATTAGTAACACCCATTAAGAAAACTCCAAACCTGGTGAGCACAAAATACACCGACCGCGCTCAGCGCTACCCCAGGCAGCCAAACTGACCACGACACGCACTCCGAGTTTTGAAGTGCGAGCTGCAAAACGTTTTGTTCAGAAGTCAGAAGACGGGCTCAAGCACAGAACTCAGTCAAGAGCAGAGCACCGACGGAAAATCAGCTTCACTTCTGGAAACTGGTGCCCGTGTGCTCACAGGGGCACAAGGGGCAGGACAGGCAGGCAGGGCTGGAGGGCTGTGAGCCCTGCCTGACCCTTCACAAGCTCTCTTTAGCCCCGACTCCCTCATTCAGTTTTGGGTCTGAAGTGAAGCAGTTTGGACCAGGGTCAGGTTTTCGGAGCTCTCCAGGTAACGCAGCTGAATTGTCCCTTCCTGAGCTCACCTGCTCGAAGCACACAAGGCACGCGACGACGTCGCTTCAAGCCTTCCAAAGGCACGTGGCTTCAGAATGAACAAAATGCACGAAAACCAAAGAAGAGTCTATCCTGATTATTAAAGGTGACCTGCCTCAGCTACATGCAAAGATCTATCCTGCATCTATCTATTCCGATTCATACAGAAAGCCAGTAAGGTGTTTGTTATTCTTGTTCAGGTTTGGGTTTTTTTTTTTGGTTTTGTTTTGTTTTGTTTTTTTACACTCAAAACATTTGTAGCTAAAGTCAAGTCATGTTCTTACCAGCTAAGAAGGTACTAGAAGTGCAGGTTTTAAGTGCAGGCTTCACCATAAATTCTTCAATGGAATTTAAGTATGTGATTAAAAGCTCTTCTCTTGCTTGGCAGACACATTCCCCTGAACTGTACAACTGGCAGCAGAGTATGAAAGCCCTGCAGCCTTCCCGTTTAACCTTTCCCTAGAGATTCCAAGCATAAACTTGCCAACATTCTATACAGGGGATTGCTGCAGTTGGGCACGTTGCTTAGTACCACGGGAGATGGCCTGAAGGCACAAGTATCTTCTACGCATTTCTAGAAACGTTAGCAATGAAAGAGAGGAAGGGGATAAGAGTTGTTCTGTGCCCTGTATTGCAAATGCCACGATGGCCTTTTGTTAGAGAGCTGGACCCCACCTGCAAAGGAATTCCCAGGAGGGTCACGTCCACCCACCTGCCCTCACAGCTCTTTCTGCTCCTGGTGAGCTCAGGGCCCCATCGGACGGGGGGAAGCATCTCTACTCTAGATGTGTTGCCATCCCTCAAGCCCAAGAACTCACACATCCAACTGCAGTGACACATGAAACCCAGTCCTCCTTAAAACAGGAGTCTTGCTTACAAAGAGGCTGAAAGGATGAGCTGATCTTCTTCTAAGGATTTGTAAACAAACACGGACAGTATCACTCCACAGGCTGATTTCTGGTTTGGATTCAGTTTGGCTAATGGGGATGGTTAGTCATTTCACTCTCTATTTTTTGCTAGTAGTAACAGTGTTTATTTTCGAATTACAGCTAAAAGTTCTAAACATCATTTCACACAGAAGCAATATGAATCATTTCTGCTCCCCAACACAGACAACCATCATTGATTCCTCTGGAAGCAGCGACAACATGCAGTTTATTTAGGGTCAGAAAAGAAAGTATTCACTTCTATCTCATCGTAGATAATTTTTACAAAGCAGTAATGCATTTGGAACAACAATGCTGAACTTAAACCCATCCTCTGTGTCCGCTCTCTACTTGTTTATGCATATTTTTCAGCAGCGCCAAAGCTCACTTCACTGGAGAGACTTTTGCAGGGCAGATGCACAAAAGTGAAAACTAAAGAGCTTCTGCACAATGAGAATACAATTCTGACCGCTCACTCGCTTACATTATCCAGGCGTCTAAATCACACGTAAAAGATGTAGGCTCCTCTTGGCTAGGTAATGTGCAACTCCAAGAAACCGTGGCTGAAAGAACTTAATTTGTCTGCTTTCTCCAAAGCACGAGGGGAAAAATAAAAAAAGAGCCAAGGACACAAAACCAAAATGGACTCAAAGGGAGAGTCTAGAGGCATGTAACCAAATTGGCTGGAAGAACGACTAAGACAACTGAATAGCATGCAAGCTGAGAAAAGTAGGGAAAAAGCGTTCAAAAGAAAAGTTCTGCTTGCTTGTAATTTTAAAAGTGAAAAATATTAGCAAGATGGGGGGGTTATTTTTTTTATTATTTCAACTGCATTTTAATATCACTACAGTTATTTGACTCTTACAATTGGGAACAGTGAATGGAAACTGAATGAAGTTTTTAATATTTCATTTGAAGTTCAGTTCTTGAAGAAAAACATGGAAACAAAGAATTGCTCTCTCTGTTTACCACACAGAAGGGAAAACTTCCTGAGAGACAAAAAGATCTTCAACCTTATAATCTAACAAGCTCTAGAGGAAGCTACAGGAGGGAACATCGAGGGTACCGTTCTGAAAGTCTGAAACCAAATAAGATGACCCAACATACATGATTTAAGAACGAGCCCTCGGCTCCAATTGTTTGCCCAGACTCCAACCTAAGGTCCTCATGAAATCATATCCTTCCGTGAGCGTCCCCTGTTCCTAGAGAGCAGAAAGGCTGCCAATCCACATGAACGAATTATTCTGAAACTCACGACGTAAACCTATTAGCTGGTCAAGGGATTGTCAAGGTGCTGCAAAGCACAACCAGAGTTTTGTTCTCTGATTCTGCGCCACAGCACAAATGCCTCGCAGGAAAAAAAACAAATCCAGGCACGGAAAATGGAGTACAAACAAGCTCGTTCATCAGCCGTTACCTGGAGAGCGAAGGCATGGGAGTTAAACATTCTATATGGTCCAGGCTTAAAGCAAGGACAGAAGGGAGCGCAAAGCTAGCTGTGCGGGGTTTCCATTTCTCTCTTCGAGAACCAAGAGGCTCAGAAACATCCGTGAAAATGCATTCTACCGTGCTGGAAGAGCAACAAGAGAAGCCATTAAACAAAGGCTGAATGGTAGCCTTAGAACAGAAATCAGTGTGAAAAGGCTGTCAGGTAGACACAGAGCAGCACTCTAACCTACTGTGGAAATTAAGCAAAAATAAAACAAACATCAAAAAACCAAACCCCAAAAAACCCCACCCAATGGAGCTAGGAATTCCTCTGCTCAAATATTTAAGGAAAAAATGAGTCCCTGTTTAGGTGGTGTGGGACAGCAGCATGCCATGCAAAATCTCACCAGCAGCTATGTACAGCAACCAGAGGAAAAGCAGGGCCACTAATCAACTTTAAAGAAAGAAAACACTTAAAATAATAAATAAATAAACCCCCTCACTTGAGGGAAAAGGGGCTGGACAGGATTTCACGCATCCCTACCTTCTAACAGAAGGCTGCTCCTGAATTTCCCAACCATGAAGCCCTCAGAGGTACTAGCAGTTCCTATACCTCTCAGGTAAACTGAAACCCAAGGACTGAAACTGGAACCGATTTATGAGTCACAGACAAAACTTTGGCAAACTCTGGACACATCACCCCCAGCACAGGTCCCCCTCTTACACGCTCTGGGCAATTACAAACCTGTACAAGGCACTTTCCAAAATGAGTTCTATTTAATTGGGTTCAGTACAGAACCTATTAAGGGCATACAAACAGCTTTTGGGTTTGGAGGTTTGATTAAGGGAAGAAGTTAATCCAGGTCTATCTTGTTAGCGCTGCTTTTAACAGCTACGTAGGGTGTACTAACACAGAAAAGAAGCAAACGCATTTATAAGATGGCAATGAATCAAGGGGAAATGCTCAAAACCCATCTAGGATAACAAAAGCAGCACAGATAGAAACACAACACTGCACGACTAGTGAGAGAAGTTGGGGGAAAAAAAGCAATGTCTGGAAATAAAGACATCATGTACATATTGGTAAGTCCGAATATGAGGAGAGATCTATTAGCTGGCACTAATCAAGGAATTTGTCAGGACTCCTGCACTGACATCAGTCAAAAGAACACGATCTCCTGCTGTAGCACTGCAGAGCAGAGCCAGCCTCTCCCACCTCCCATGGAACCACACCTGGAGAGACACTTCCTGAGAAGTATATTAGTGCCAGAAATGCCTGTCCAACCAGAAGGACTGTAGACAAAAAAAAACCATCCCAAAAGGTAAAAAAATAAAGCCACAAAGCCAAACCAAAAAGTGGATCAGGAAGGTCCAAATGAATGATTTAGAAGAACTGAGCAAAAATAAGAGCTGAACTCAGGTCAGGGAGAAACACCATGGAAAGATACATATTCAAAAGGCATGAAGAAATAAAGAATTAATCATGCTCACGTTAGCATTACTAGAGCAAAAAGGTCAAGATAACCTTCCTGAACTTCATCTGCATCTGTCAAAAGAACAGACAAGAGAGGACAGTTCAGAGCATCCCACACAGAACAATCCTGCTCTGGCCAGAACCTAAACACAAGTCATCAAGTCTTTCATCTCCAACACCCATGTTCCTTTAAATCATCAGCCACTACCCGTAAACCAAGAGCTCAATCCTCTGATCATGTGGGGCATAATTCTCTAAGTACTACCAGCTTGGCAACAGATTTGCTATTACGTGCCCATCTTATGAAGACCGGTAAAGTCTAGATTTTGAGTAGCAATTAAAACAGCTTTTTAGCTTTTCTATCACTTCCACAGAGAAAGCCTGTGGCAAATCACAAGGCTTAAATCTCACCGAAATGTCACAGAAGCGTGGTAGCAAGTGTTGCCTGTTACACAGCGGGGCAAATAACATTTTTCCTTACTGGAGAAGGCAAGCAGAAAAAAAAGAAGGAGGGAGCACCAGCAAGTTAGCAGTTAAAGGACTGCACAGAAAACTGCTTTAATGGGGTCTTCACCTTGCTACAAGCTGCACCAAGCTCTAGCTTCCCCACTCCCTCCCTTTGGAGGGTGAAAGGGGTTGCCTCCAAGTTTCCTCCCTCCTTTCTGTCTGCTCTTTCAGAGACCATCCTAGTGCAGCATGGTCACAGCTCAGGGCATCCTGCCGACAGCACAGAGGCTGGTGAAAATTCCTTCTTCATCAAAGCACTAGGAAACACACTCCTGAGTCCTGTCTAGACAGAAAACGATTGATTTGAATTCATTTCTGCAGCACAAATTTCACTGGACCCGTTTGTCCTTCATAATACTTCCAGTTACAGTACGGACAGCGTTTTCTTGGGAAAAAAAATTAGAAAAATAAAAATCAAGATAAGCCTTTCTATCCCCCCTCCTGCTGACAGGTCCTTCCTTCAGCTAAAAAACCTGTTACCCTGTGCCATGCTTACTACACCATGAGGCTCTAACACAAACGTAGACTCTGCAGAGCTCCGGGGTGTAAGAGGAGCTGGGTGCTGGGCTGCTCCCCAAATCACTGCTCGCTCAACTATTTTACCACACAGCCTACCTCTGCGTGCCTCCAGTGGTTTGACTCTTGAGCATCATGTTCTAAAGAGAATTGTAACTGACAGGCAAAGTCAAGAAACAAAGTTAAACAGCCTAAAATACTCTTTAGAAGACCCTCAAACTCTTATCGATTCACATGTGTGCAAAAACAACATTTCTTTTTTTTTTTTTTCTGAAAGGGCAAATATTTGTCTACCAAAATGATTCTAAAGACAGTGAACAAATAGATTTTTCTCAAAGTTCTGCAAAAAGATTTGAAAAATTACCCGTAAGAGATCTGTTGATGATGGCCTTTCCTGAGGTATTTTCTGTAAGCAGTAATCAACAAATCCCCTAAAGGAGTCTGACCTGTAAACCAAAAAAAAGAAAAAAAAAAAAGGAAAACAAAAGAAATTCTAAGTGAAAAAGAAGCTTGAGATGTGGAATATACTCAAATTTATTAATGTAAAGCAAAAGAAAAAAAACTTGACTAATTTGTTCTTAAGTTCTAGGGTAGAGAAATTAACTGGACTTCTCCAAATTCTGGGTGAGCTGACCCCACCAGTTCTTTCAACAGTTAAAGACTGTTGGAGGCACAATTATGCCCAACCATGAAGTGAAAACCAAGCCAGAACTCCGCGTAACTGCACTACAGTGCCAACAATTCCTCTGTCAGGAATCCTCTGCAGCTGGGAACCTTGCTGATGCTGAGCTACAGCCAGCTTAACGCATCCAAGAATATTAATTTCTACAGCATCTACAGCCCCATAATTAACATCTCCACACATTTGGATTATAGTACAGCCAAAGTGACAGAAGGTCAAAAATGAGTCTGCCTACACAGGAGCATTATTTGAGAAGGCAGTCAAATCGCTACGCTCTAATAGACACTTTTCTTGTCAGACTTGAACCACGCAGAGAGTGTCACAGAGCATTTTTAGGGAAATAATAATAATAATAAAAAGTCTCTTACCATTCATTTGATTGTAACGTAGGGGAATCATTCTGGGCTATGTGATATAAGGCACTCATGGCATTCATGTTGAAAAGTGGAGGCTTCCTTTCAGCTAGAAAGAGAAGAGAAAGGTGTGATAAGACAGTCTGGAAACAAAAGGAGAAAGATATGAAAGTGTGAGCAGGGTATCACTGCTAAATCATAGCTTCCTACTGTTGTCACTGCTTTTAAGCTAATTATTGTAATATTCTAGGTTAGACCAGGACAACCACTGAAGAAAAGCTGCTTTTCATTTGAAAGGAGCACGAGGAAATCCAAAGGGAACAGGATGCAAATCAGAAAGGAAAAGTTTCCAGTAGGTATGACCTGAACTGCAACATTTCACACCTGATCTGCTCTAGTAAAATCAGCAGAAGCTTAGACTCCCAGCCTGTCGGCGCTGGGAAATTCATGTATCGATTCCTATAGATCCCTGATGCGCTGCTGTGCTAAGGGAAAAGAGCGGCCGCCCGTTCCGTTTGTCGCCGGCAGTCACCCGCAGCCGGGACGGTTTCTCCAACCCACCTCCCAGATACTTCATTAACTGCCCCCAAACAAAACTCTTCCTAGTCCTTGCACCTAGCAGCTCCCAACCTTTCAGAAGCACAGATTTCACATAGAAATGGAGCAAGGCTCGTTTTCACCACCACCGCCACCTCAGGTCAGTCATGCCCATCAGCCCACAATGCCAGGAGTTCTGAAGTTCGTGCCAGGTCAGAGCAATCACTTGCCCTTGACATGCAGCGTGCACGCAAACCACCGCATTTGCTCTGCTTGTCTTTCAGCACTACTTACTTTTGGCTACACAAGAAATTAAGGCATCAGCATTCAAAAAAAGCCAAGTGGTCCTCAGCAAGAGTCTTCCTCCCACTGCTACCTGACCTCGTGTTCGGATACGGAATCATGCAAAGTTCAAAGTTTTTAAAAAACTAAGTTTAATGCTTCTTGAAAGGGCAATATTAAAAAAGTAAACTCACTGACTATGTAAAATGGCTTTGAGGGCCTTGATTGAAGAGCTTTACAGAAATTCCAGTATCAAGACTCAGTGCCTACGTAGGGCAGCATTATAGCTATTGTACTACTGTGGTTTACTTCTGGAGAGGCTGTAACATGCCTCAGCTCCACACACACACACACATACAGACACACACAAATCAAAGTCAGTGGCCATGCAGAAGAACAGAAGTCTAATACTTCCTATTTTGGCATTCTTTCTGTCAAAATACAGACTGTGTCAGCAAGGCACTAGTGCTGGCACATGGAATAGAGCAGTGGGAGCTACGAGCCATCCACACCGTCACCATCTCCCTATGGCAGCCAACATTTCTTCCTATTCTGTATGTCCCGCTCGTTTTGTCATCTCATATATACTTCTGCTGATTAAATAGTTACAAATAACACTTTCTGTGAACTTGCCCTCACAGTAAGTTCTTGGTGTACTGCTGTTAAGGTAAGTACAATCCATATCACAAGTATCTTTGACAATAACCTACTCACAACATGCAATGTCAATATTCAAACTTAAAACTGCACACATGTGCTCTGTATACCTGCCATCACACCTACATCTGCTTCAGGTCGTGTGGATGCGTATCATTTGCCCTTTGCAGTGTAAACCCTTTTCTTCTCACGTAAAGAACCTGTCTGTGCTGATTCATGTCACAAACTTTCAGCTGAGATTGAAGATTTTTGTTTTGGAGACCGGGGAAGTAAGAAGAATTGAAAATTAAATGCAATTCTCTTCTGGCACACAACTCTTAGGACAGCAATTCACTACACATAATAGCTGGAAAAACTTTCTCAAATCCCAGCTTGAAAAATACAGACTACAAACCATAGTTTCCTCTCATACAAGACTAGAATCCTCTAGTTATTAAGGGAATAAATGGCCACACCAGATTAAGGCTAAAGCAGAGCAACAGTGGCCTGCTCTTAATTTGCCAGTGAGTAAAAGTTTTAACTCAACTGTCAGTGCTTTCCAAGTCAGGCTTTTTAAAGAAAGAAAAAAAAAAAAAAAGGCAAAAGGAATAAGAATCTTCCATTTTTTCAGGACTTTTTCTTGCAGACAGTTAATTATTCATCTCAGTTGCCAAGTATTTACTCACCTAACTCAATACATGTGATCCCAAGAGACCAGACATCCACCTTGCCATCATACTGTCCCTCGTCCATAGCAAGGATCACCTCTGGTGCCATCCTACCAAGCACAACACAAAAGGTGTTTTAGGACACAAACTGTGACTCCCAGCACTCAGCTTGAAAGGAGATGGCTTCATTCTCTCCAGCAGCGCAGCAAAACCAGAACTTAAAAGAGCCAGCATGGAGCAGAGTAAAGCCACACTGAAAAGAAACGACGCTTGCCTGCACTAGCAGCTCTTCCAAGAGGCAGCTGAAGAAAGGAAAATGAAGAAGAGGCCAACCTGATTGTCTTGGCACATGGGAGACCCTCTCCCATCTCAAAAGCATTGCACCTGCAGGCACACAGTCCCAAAGGCATCGTTTTGACTCTCACCAGAAATGGTGGGTTTTCCATGGGCACACACAGATAATTTTCTGGCAAATATATGCAGCGTGTGTACGAAGCTATGAAAGGAACAGGGGAATGGGGAACAGCAGGGAATACGGGGATAAAGGGATGAGGGGGCAGGGGGAAGAAGAAAGAGCAGGCCCGGCCTGCAAAAATTCAGCCTAACTTTTGTTTTTCAAAGATGAAGCAGGCTTCCTGCCAAATGGACTTGTTTGGAGGTTGGGCGACAGGTGACCTCCCATCAGTGCCTGGGGCATCTGCCACAGAGTAAGTGGAGCATAAAGCTATGCTGGTCCACTCTGTTTGCAATGCCAAGCGACTCAGGCGGCCCTTAAGCAAGTTTCTTTGAAGGAGAATTTCAGCCTGACTTGAAGGGTGACTTAGTGGCTGTGTGACTTCCAGTCTGCACAGCCAGATCCACAGGATTCCCTTTCTCCATGGGGTTGTCTTCATTCCGTTACCTATGGCAAGTGCTAATACTTTTTAAGCCAATGGCATTACAAACACTAACTGGTGCCAAATCCAAGTGCTGCACGGTGTTCCTCTACTCACGAGCATCGAGGAAGAACATATTTTCTGAAGAGCCGGACACAGGAGTTTTTAAGAAAACTGCTGGGTTAATAAAGCTTTTATGCCAAATATGATTTTCAGACTGTGAAATGCTGGAAATGGAGGTGAGCAGTCTTACGAAGGACTGAAGTATTGCAGGCTTCACTCACCAGTAAGGCGTCCCCACAAAAGAATTGGCAGGGGAGACTATAGATGCAGACCCAAAATCAGCTAGTTTCACTTGACCTGGTTCTGTTAGAAGAATGTTTCCAGCTTTAATATCCCTTTAAAAGAAAAAAGAAAAGTATACTTCTGATTACAGCAGTTTACCGACAGACAGAAGTCCACTAGCTTTTTCTCAATTAAACATTCTTAACAGAGACAGACTTGTCAGTTATATCCAAGATATTTTTCTTCCGTCAGCTGAAATTCACAATACAGTCAAAGTTCCTTAAAACCCTGACACAAAAACAGAGGGAAAATTGCATACTAGGTACACCGCAGATGCCTTTACAGAGACAAAGCCATATGCTTTTGCAAAAGCAGACCCTCGACGTAAATGGAACGTGTGTAAGAGATCCCTGTCAGCCAGGCTGTATATGCCATACGGTCTGGAATGTCTCTTTGCCATCTCTTTAGAAAATATCATGTAACTTTATTTAAAAAAAAATGCAGATAGAAAAATATCATTTTTTTTTTCCTATCTGGTGCTCGACTCTAAGTGCTTTGCTGCAGAGGAAGAGCATACACTGAATTATCATTCAACAGTTGAAGCATAATGGTTTGTGCACCAAACACCAATCCAGTATCACTGCAGACCCAGGGGACAGCTAAGCTGAAAGGCCCCTTAAATCTTGCGCGACACAAACACTGGCGAAGTGTCTCTGTCTCCAAAGGGCAGCACAGGGATAAAGAGAGTCACAGAGACTGGAATTTATTTACAGTTTTTCAGCAGCACAGCAGGAGTAAGAACCTCTATTCCCTCATTCCCAGGACAGTATCACTTCAAAACCAGTATTATGGAATATTTTTTGCACATATGTGCTACTCAGAAACATATCCTGATGTGTCTTCATGTTTTGGGTCTGTACATCTGTCAATTCTGCTGGAAGACAAGTACTAAAGACGTCTCGTATGTGCAAGAACGAACACCTCAAAAGCACAAGAGACAGCCCAGGCTGTCCCCTTTGCCACCCCCTCCACTGCCACCTCCACCGGACAACAATTATTGCCCATGTCAGGTATCAGCAAACAGCTTTGCTAACTTCTGTTTGCTTCATGCCTGCAATTAAGCAGAAAATCTCCTCCCCTGCCATCCCACAGGGTGACACTGGGACAAGGCAGCAGCAGAGTCGCTCGGGGAGCTCAGGAGGCGAGGCTGGAGCTTGCTGTCCTCGCACTTCTCCACAAGATGTCCCTCCATTCCAGGTCACCTCCCTTTGCCATCCTCGCTCAGGGCAGGGGCACCAAAGCTCTCCCACCCTCCTCGCTCAGCCTTTGCTTCGCTCCTCTGGGTGCTACCAGCACTTGCCACCGCAGAGGGGGTTCCTCCAGGTGTGCAGGAGCAAACAGGTTCTCTTCCGCCTCTCCTTTTTTCCGATCTAACATGTACCAGAAAACCAGAAACCTTTTGAGGGTCCTCTGTGCTAAGAGAAGACTCGCCTCCCCACCTCAGGGGTTGAGAGGCAGAAGAACAGGGGCTGGGTGGAAGCACCCCACGGTGCTTCCCCGATGACTCTCCTGGTGGCCGCTCTCCGCGCGCTTTTTCACTTAAATAACTTATTCCAGTTTGGAAGAGAAATAACCAGTGTTGTTCTCGACTGACGATAAGCACGATGATGGGAAGTTCACACGGAGCAGCCAGCGTTCAGCACACGAGACTGCTGGATTTACAACGGGCCAGTTGTGCCACGTTACAAAGTCCTAACAGAATGCTAGACTGGCCTAGGCTGGAAGGGACCTTAGAGATCATCTAGTCCAACCTCCCTGTCATGGGCAGGGACGCCACCTCTCGACTAGACCAGGCAACACATGGGGACCAAGCGGGAATCGAACCCGTGACCTTGGTTTTGCCATTGTTGTCAGCACCGCGCTCAAACCACTGCGCTACCCGGCCCCCTAAGAGTATCAGGAAAAACTAATTCTCAACAGTGTCCATACCAGGAGTCATTTACTATAATCAAGAAGTGAACGCACTCCGAAAGCAGGTAAAATATTTCAGAACAGGTATGTTTATGCTCAAGTGAGGGCATATATGCAGAGGGCTGATCAAAAGTTATCTCGTTTTGATTTCACAAATTGGCATTCATGGTTCAAGTAAAACTTCGCTTAAATATGATTTAATAATGACGTGCAGATATGCCCCAAACAGTTGTTCTAACAAGTGACAAATAACTCCTATCTCTGTGAAAATCCCTCACTGCCTAAAATACACCAATTTGGTGTCTCAGGCTTGCCTGTAGCCTACAGAAAGGCTTTTAGCTTCATAAACTAGTCTCAAGGTGCCTCATTCGGATGATGAGTTCCTACTCATCACACTAACATAGTTCTTATCTATTTCACAAGTTCCTGACCTACCAGTAGCACCCACAATTAGCCAAAAAAAAAAAAAAATCAAACAAAATCAAGCAGCATTGCTGACAATTGTGTCAAAAAAAAAAATTCAAACTCCTGAAAAGTACATTATGAAAGACAGATGCAGGAGCTGCATTCACGAGCACTCTGTTACAGAATCTTCCTCTGCCTGTGTGCTCTGGTTTCTCCTAAGCTAGTTGTAACCTTGACTTCAATTAAATTAAATTGATTTCTGAAAGCACAAAGTTTTACTTACTCATATGTAAAATAAAAATAAAAAAAATCTCAAAATGACTAGTCTCAAAAATAGTCTAGCTTTATCACACCACTTTGGCATGTTTAGGATGCTATTTTCCTGTCAGTGTTTACCGTCAACACTCAGGTGTATTCCCTGTTACCACAGTCTGCAGAGAAAAATTGCTAACACAGAAGAAAATTCCACACATGATATAGCCACAAGAATTTATGCTGACCCCAAAAAATGCACTCCTTAACAGCCAGCAGCTCTGATTTATACACCTACCCTGGCATCAGGAGTACTGATGTGCCCGGTAGGGAAAATTTTGGTAGAATAACCTTTACCGAAGTTACTTAAACAACGTTAAACTTTCAGACTCCAGAGAGTGAAACAGGAAGGACACCAGCACCCCAAGCTCGAGCCTTACCTATGAATCTTACAGTGAGAGTGCAGGTAGGCCAGTCCCTGCAAGGCACCGTGGGTGATGGCAGCGATCTCCACTTCCTGAAGTGGTTTCTTGTGAACTACGGAAAGGAAAATAAAGAAAGAAAAACCGAAAGAAGGTGAGCGTGATCCTTTCCTGAGAAAGCTTGCATTTCCTATTCCTCTGCAGGTGCTGCTCTTCGAGTTTTGAGGTCATATCGGCCTCTTGGTCTCCCAAACCATCTGTAATTATTCCTACAGACAACGGGGCAAGGACAAAGGTGATCTCCGCAGGTTTTTTGTTAAGGATATTCAGGAAACAGGCAGTCTGCTTCAGTCATCAGGGTGGCACAAATTCCAGGGACACAGCTATATTCATCTATACCTTCATTTTGCAACAGGTACGTGTGCGTGCCACCTGCATGTAGCACTGGCCTCCTGGGAAAGTCTCAGCTCACCCTTGGTATCACAAACACAGGCAGGGCGTAGCACAGCCAGCCAGCCTCTACCACCTGCGAGCAGACAGCCTCCCACCATATTCTGAAGGGGCACTAGCAAAAAAGAAAATCAAAGCCTACATAAAACTTACCCTCTAGCAAATCAGAAGCTGATCCTAAACAGTACTCCATAACCAGCTGCAAGAAAAAAGCACATTTTTAAATAATAGGGTAAAAAATTCACCACAGTTACTACTAGAATGGCTGTGAAACAGTCAAAGCAATTAAAACCTGAAGTTGCAAGAAATGCAATAAGTGATAAAATAAAATGCTCCAAACTTTCCAGCAATGTCAGCACACCTTGTGGTTTCAGAAAGAAGGTTTAGGCACTGGGAAGTTTGTGGGGAGTTACTGTAGAGGATGTTCCATAATAGCTGTTTGCTCTGCACGAACACAGAGGCCTGTGCCTCAGAGAAGCAGGGATTTGTTCCAATACCCGAAGTATCTCCCTTTAAATTAGCTGGAAGCTTCTGCAGATGGAAGGGACTACAGGCAGCACAGGATGAACACTGCTGCACGTAAAGACCCCACGTGTACTGAATATTTAATTGCTGCACTGTATGTTTTCTGCTCGTGAAGACCTCTGAACGCCGCATCATCCCCACTCACCCACGCCGTGTGTTCTTTCAGGTAACAGCCCTTATACTCTATGGTGTTGGGGTGTTTCAGCTGTTGCAGAAACTTGACTTCTTTGATGATATCCTGCCATTTCTAGCAAAATAAAAAGCAAAAAAGGTATAAATACATTTCTCTGCTTAACCCTTTATACACCACACACTGCAGTGCAGTCTGAAAAGCAACCAAAAATTATTTCAGGATGTGAAGATGGTAAGAGTCACGGCTGGAGAAGTGCAATGCACATCAGTTGTCTGGTTCCCTATTGCTCCGAGAGCCTCTGCCAAGACAACTTGAGGACCGCAAAAATACTTTTCTCATTTTAACTGCAACACACTTTACTTAAAGCATTGCTACTATTTTGCAAACTGAATTGCTCAGCGGCCTCAAACTTAATAATGAACCCACCCTGCACCGAGAGACAACAGCACCTACAACACGTGCTAGGGACGGGAGCAGTTCGCTCTTCTCCGTAACGCAGCACAGAGCCACTGACATTCAGAGGTTTGGAAGACCTCAGCATACGTGGGATGCCAACAGGCAAGCAAGGAAAAACGAGTTTTAAACATCCTTATTTGCTTTTAATTGATGAACACGTTCTTCACTGCATGTCAACAAACCAATCCAAATGAACGGGGTCACTCCCAGCTCAAAGCACCGCAACGCAGAAGTAAGAGCGGCGACTAACCGGTGACAGCTGCAGTGAGGCTGACAGTTTAAATACAAGGTCGATGCAATTTTAGATCCTGAAAAGTGTTTCAAGTGAGCCATGTGTTTCCATCAACACCTCAAAGGGCTGGCTTCAGTAGCCAGGGTGCTCTTAATGCACTGACTACTCAAATTATTACCAAAATAACCACCATGCAAGCATTCAGAATTCCTGTTCACTTCCTTAAACCCAACCATTTGTCAAAATTTGCATAACATCATTTTCCCTCCACAAACCTCCACAATTCTTACGGAAGTGAGCAACAGCTACGGCATTAACAAGCTGGTCCTCCAGGGTCAAAGGAAATAATTCCACTGCTCAGCTTTACGTTATGGTTGTGAAGCTTCTGTGTGCAGAATGGGCTGTGTTCCTCTTACCTCATTTGTTTGCTTTCCACTATAGGACATTTTCTTGACTGCAACCACCTCATTAGTGTGGGAATTTGTAGCCTGGAGTAGGGAGAAAGAAAGAGATTTTTAGAAGTTGGGTTTTTTCTTTTTTTCCACACTCCCCATGGAGTGAGCTGTGCCTTTGGCAAACGGAGTTTTTTTCCTCCTATATCGCATCCTTGCATGCTCCTGTACTTCAGAGACATTTTCCTTGTGGTAAGACTTACCAGACAGCTATAACGACACTTTTTTATGACTCTGTCTGTCCATATTCACCGTTCCTCCCTCAGCCCTTGCCACAGTTGCCCCCTCTCTACTGACACACTAACCAAGGCCTAATCTTGCACCTGCTGAGAACGTGCAAACTACAGTTTTATTGGAATCGCAGTAAAAATAATTTTAGATAAACCTTTGGAAAAAAGCCTTCCAAGCAAACAAAGAGAGGTGCACCAAAATCTCTTACCGCTTCCCCTGAAACCCCCATACAGCACTGACATTCTTGAAACAGGAAACTGAAATACCCGTTTAAGATGCTGCTTCAAATCTGGAATTTAATCACACTTAAAAAAAAAAGCAACTGGATTTCAGTTTTGGAATGAATATTACCCAGTCATCAAAATTCTACTTTCCTGCAGCCTGTATGGTACAGGAACGGTGACTGGAGGCTGAACACTCAGTTTTACAAAGAGCTCTACCTGTCTGGATTGGCATTGCCCTCATTTCTGCACGTTAAGGACAGAAAACGTGAAAGTTTTAGTCTTAAAAGAGTTGTTGAAATCCCTGTACCTCCAACCCATTTACCATCCTGGGACAAAAAAAATAATTAATGACAGTTAAAAGCTTAGAGTACAATAGAAGCTAAATGTGGTAAATCCTTCTTTCAACTGCCTGACAGGATGAGCGCTGTACTTTCAAGAAACGTATAATGAAAGAGATTTCATGATGCAGACAGTGACTTCAAAGTTAAAACGATGTTGGGTGAACCAACAGGGCACAGGAACTACTAAAGGGAGCTGACACACTCAGACTTGTCACAACACACACTCCTCCTCCTCAAACGAGTTGGGAAAAAGTTGAAAACAATTTTTGGACGTGGCAAAACCCTTCCTAACCACTCGCCATCCTGATGCAGCACATCAAAGATCAAAGGTATTTCACTCAAACAGAATTAATGCCGCTTCTCTACAGAAATTTCCAAGTATTTCTGTCTGTTACATTAATTCCAAGTATCTCCTGACGCACGTGGTATCTCTCGTTCCAGCCGCAGTTTTCTGCCGAATGGCATGCTGCCACGTTCTCACAGTTGTGGGTGAAGTTCTTGCTGTACCGAGCGCTTGGGATCCTCCCAGCTGAAATAATTTCCAAGGGCTGTACGAGCCCACTTGACAGAAATATCCACTTGCTGAAGTGGTTTTGGCCGTGCTTGCAGTGAAAAGCCTGGCAAAACCCAAGCACATTTTGTTTACAAACCTCCTTTACACTGCCCTCATTCTGCTTTATCACTTATATCCATGTTAGAAATAGGAAAAAGTAGGTTGTTTTTGATGAAAACTATTTTGCAGTGGATGGTAAAATCAACATAGTTGATTGTAAGTCAAGTTAGCACCAACTTTAAAACCTTTGTGAGAAGCGACGTATTTTTTTCTTGGTCTTCTGCTATAGGAAGTATCAGTACTTTCAAGAAAGGAGAGAAATTCCAACTTGTCTTGCCAAGCCTTGTCTTGCCAGCGTACTGGAAAACAAAACAGCTTGCAAAAATCAACCTTAAATTGAAGTTTATACTAGAATAATCATATTAATCCACAATAGCAATGGCTACAAGATCAATGTATTTGCTGTTTGTAGTAGTAGCGTCAGGAAAAATTTAAATAAAAAGGTCAAAGACATGCAGCAGCAGTGTAACGACCCAGGCCCTGCCCTCTCTTTACTGTCTGAAGTCTCTTTGCCACCTAACTACTATGTTACTACAGTGACATTACTACAGGCACGGCTTCAAGCACCACGAAGCTTGGAGGATGCAGCTGCTACTCGGATAAACTCTGGTGGTTTGGAAGCACGGACCAGATCAGTAAAGCATCCAGGGCAAGGAGGAGGAGAAGCATCAGGGAATCACAAGTCTTTTAGCAACCACAGCGCCTTCTCCTCTTACAGAGCGGACCAGCATATCTTGGGAGTTTTAGAGCCTCACCCTCTCACACCCGCAGTACATTTAACACTGGATTTTCACCGACTTGTCGCTCCGACAGCCAGAAGCACCCGTCTCGCTGCCGACAGTGCCCGTGGCAGAACTGTATCGCTACCACCAGATTATACGTTGAGGAATTATATCGTTATCCCTCAAAACACGCAGGCGCTGCTTATCTGACACAAAATATCAGGCTCCTCTCCTGCTCCAACAGCTGTCCCACCAACACCTCCACCTCTGCACACAACTCCAAGCAGTGAACTGGAGTGCTTGCAGACAACTCCTGCTAGCCACTGCCAGTTCCGGAGTTCCAGGTGTGAGGGTACTGATCTACAACATTTTAACGTCTGATATCCAGAAATCCCAATTTTAGTAAGCCCAGTCATCTGGAGCAGCAGGCCGTGCTACCAAGCACCTTTAAATTTGTCTTTGATTCTTTTTTGTAGTGAATTCTATTTTAGTTTCACCAATAGCAACTGGATTATAATTATTTCCAAACCCAGTATTTTGGCTTTCTTTGATACTAATAGTAAAAGTACTATTCTTCTCACTTTCCTGATTAAATTTTCTTGATGGTATCGATTAACACGATACATCCTTCCCGCTGGAACTCTCATTTCTCTTCAGACCTTCTCTGTGCTTTTGCCAGTTAAGCATTTTCTATTGAAAACAGTATGTTAGGAGATGAACACAGGGACAAGAAGGGTGACCAAAAAAAAGAATTTCAAAGATATCTTCAATTCCTAAGTTATCAGAGCAGCAGAGAAACCATTCAAAAGCCTGAATGCAATTTGATGGGACCTCCATGGCGTCTCTACCCAAGCAGCCACAACACCAATTCATTAACAAAAGTAGCTTTTAACTCCAAATGTGTTTTGAATCATTAATTCACTAGATCTATTAATTTGCAATGATTTACAAGCATATGAGCTCCAAGCAGAGTGTCCTGAAATTCCAGTTTGGCAAATTAATTTCCAGCGGCTTAAATTCAACTTTCAGCATCAGACGGCACAAGATACCACATCCTTAACCTGAATGGTTGGGTGCACTATTAAGAGTATAGTCAACTGCTACTATAAACACAGCTGTAATAGTAAGAAGCTCAGGAGTGCTCTGGAAACACATATTTTTTGAGATGTGTTACGAGAAACCTAATACCCACAAAGCACTTAAGAGCTCAGAAGACTCTCCCTTTTACAAACACTGAAAATCTCTCAGGTGTCAGTTAAAAGGGTTCTGTTTTCCAAGAAAGGAGGTAAAGAACTATACTTACAAAGTAGACCGCTCCAAAACTCCCATGTCCAATTTCATGTAAACCCACAAATATCTCTTCAGGATCATCTTTGTAGAACAGGTCAGCTATTTCTGGGTCCTTTGGCACCCCTTTGCGCATGTTGAACGCTATTACGAATCAGTTCGCGCTCCTGATTTCCAATCGATTTCTTCCTTCATCGACAAAGTAGTCCGCAGACCGTGTTCAGCACCTGGCAAAGAAAGTTCATCTTTTATCTGTTTCCTTTACGCACATTTCTGTTCTATGACAGCAAAATAAGAGGAAACGCTTTCAGGAGTAATAGACTTCATTATCGTTTCCTTCAGCTATTCTTTTTAATTATTAGTCCAATTTAGATAGAGAGATTAAAACGCATTCAGAGTACAAGAGCTCTTTATCTCGTACAGGAAGCAACTGCTGCAATTACACTAAAGTCCACTTGAAGACAAGAGTCCTGTTGCTACGTAAAACATCCTGCGTTATGGATTTGTTATTCTTCACGCCGGTCTCCCAATGTGTCACAGTTTTTAGACTATCACCATTGTTCCTCCTGCTTTGCTGTTTATTTGCTTTGTTTCTCTACTCCCACTCGCCAGCTGGTGCTAGCAGAAAAATTAGCTTGTACTCCACAGAAACACCTCAGAATCATATGATTTTTTTTTAAAATAAAAATAATTTATTTTCCAGAGCTATAAGACAGCTAGTTCTGTTGGATCGTGACGGCTCTCAGGCCACAAAATTGCTTTTGAATGATCCTAGACTTCATCATGGAAGGCAGATCTTCGCCTTCTTAACGTATGTCATAACATAAAGCATATAGTTAGACAGCACAGCACTGAGCTGCACTTAAATGAAGATTCTAAATATTTTATTTATGGAAAAAACCCCACAGAAACAGAAAAAAGTTTCACGTGTCCTGTCAAAACACCCTGAAAAAATACAACGTTTCATTAAACGCTAGTGAGGGGTGCCTCTACCCATCTGCTTTTGGCTTCAGAAACCCAGCAGATTATCTGCGGTGAGCGAACTGGCGCGGTTTCGAATCGTCTGAAGTAAGTCAAAACTACTTCCAGCTATGTAGTTCAGCACCTCATTTATTGAGGCCACATCTTCTCTGGGCCTAAAAAGACATCTGAAAACACACGTCCAAATGTTCAGCCTACCTCACGATATAAACCGATGTAAGAGAGACCAGCTGGAATTCTGCAACCGGATAAAATTAAACCTAAACCACACACAACTGGCTTTAGAAAAACACCTATCACCGTATCCATAAACATTCTTTGGACCCACTCTGACAGCAGAGGTAAGAACAGGACTCGGCACTTCTGTCTCCACCCCGTTGCGACCCGTACCTGGGGCAGTGTGGCACGAAGCATGCTCTGCGGCTCACAGTCCTTCCAGCAGCATCATCCCACGCTCTCGGCCCTCCCCACTCTACGTGCTCTCTTACTCTGCAAAGAAAAACAGGTATTGGTGTTTAGAAAAAATATTTTAAGCTTTACACCTTACTCTCAGACACAAAAATACGGCATCTAGGAAAGATCACAGGCTATGGAGCGCAGTTAACAGGAGCGCTGGCTGCGAATGCTAAAGCCCTTGGGCTTGCTATATATCATCATACAAGAGGAAACCAGACAAAGAGGTTAAATGCAAATTTCTTTGATTTTTACAAGACTCTTAAACCTGACAGGGCATAGGAGGAGCAGGGAAGCTTGCTCACAGACTATGCTTTTCAGTTTGCCAATAAAAAGGACAAAGCTCACAAAGCCAAGTCTATTCTTAAGCTCAGCGTTTTATGCCCGACGACACACAAGACTTGAGAGAAATTCCTAGGCATTAATAAGTCAAACGTTGTTTCATTCCACCGGGGAGAGAATGAGTAACGAAAAGCCAAAAAAGGAGGGCAACCAGTTAGACCTATCAGCTGGAATCAGGTCTAGATTGCTCTCAGTCACCCCATTCCTTCGGGGGCAGCGACACCCGCACACGGCCCCAGCCGTCCCCTCCGCAGAGCCAACCCGCTGACAACTCGCAATCAGCTTGTCCTCACGGAAAAGGTTATCGGGTAGCCACATCCACAGCAGAAATGCGTCCAAGCAAAGCACGCTGCAGTAGTTATGTTGCCGAAATCTGAATTAATATACAGCTGAATTAATGACAAACAAGCTAACGCTTCTCATTTCTTAAGAAAAAAATATATGAGCCCAAGCCTTCCTGCCAGTAGCTAACGTTAAGAAAAAAAATAGTATTTTTATCTACTGTTCTCAACACATGGCAATATCGCTGAGCTGCTGAACAGCTATTCGAAGAGCTCCAGAAAAAGGTTCTGCAATGTGTAGCTAAAAAATATAAAATATAAATGTCAAGTGCAAACAAGTGACAAAAGGCAGATGAACGAAACGATTATTCATTCTCAGCTGACTGGCCTCACCCAAAGGTGCTATATTTACTACATGCCTGCAGACAGGGGCAAAGAATGCAGTATTTCAGGTCTGGCATTTGTCAGCCAGGTGAAAAATCCATTTGGCTTTAGAACAATAAAAACAAACTGACGAAGAAAACAAATTTATCCATCTCTGGTCAAATGAACTTCTCCGCCATAAACAGAGTCCACGCAGCTCTAACATTCAAGGATAAATTAGTGTTTTAAATGGGAAACTAAATGTCAATGCTTAAGAGTTAAGCCCTAAGTAATAACGTCGTTCTCCAGCCAGGGCAGACAGACACAGTGAGGCCATACACCAGGTAAAACTCAAGCTCAAGGTATGCGCAGTTTAAGCAAGTTGTCTCAGTTCCCAAACTATTTCATTAACACATCAAGAAATAATTTGCGGTAGAAGCCTGACTTCTACTCTTCATCTACCCCCAAAGCAGCACGGGAGACTCTGCATTCCAAAGACGTCAAACGAGAGCAGCACTCGTCACACTGGCGGTGCCTTACCGAAGGGAGAAGCGATTCGAGACTTTTAAGAGTTCGTGAGATCAGGAGTTTGTTCAGACAAAGCCACTGAGATGCCTCCAAACTGTCTACCTAGAAGTTAAAGCTCTCAGTCAACTGTTAGTAGTGAAAATGCCTGCCTTGGAGGAAAAACTCTCGTGACCCATTTCTAAAATGCTGTAAGGGGCTAGAAAAATATGGCGAATTCAAGAGGAAATTCAGCATCAGAAATGATACTAGGAAAAACATTTAAGAGATTCTCTAAGGAAAAAAAAATTCTAATGAAATTACAGAACATATTATGAAAGAAAACTGCTTTTTAAAGCCCTATGACTATTCCGGCTCCAACTGGGAAACCAGCATTTCGCTGGACACATCGACACGGCAATGTCTCTGTTTCCCAGCAATGGCACAGGTAGGGGAAAGCAAAACTCACCAGTTACTCCAAAATTCAGGTCTTTACGGGAAATGCACCAGGCACCCTGTTGCCTGCCCAGCACTGAAGTGCCCAAAGCGATGTGAAATGCTGCAGAACAGCACCGAGAGCTCCAAGCGCAAAATGGTTACGTTCTTAAAGCCGTGAAGCGATTCTGTATTGAGCCCGGTTTGCTGCACTACTCCCCCGCTCTGCCACCCTCCAAACACACCTCCGGAACCCAATCCAGCCAGGGTGAACCCCTCGCAGTGGCACCGCAGTCCTGGCCCGTTGGCATCTTACCACATCGCTTTGAGTGATCTCTACTCTTCACTTAATGCTAAATGGCACATTAACCCGGTGCTTTTTGGGGCTGAGGCAGGATGACAGCGGGGCCTTGTTGCGGGGTTTCACCAAAAAATGAGGGTACAGAGTCCGGGAGCAGGCAGGCCAGGGAGCAGATGGCGACATGCTACAGCCTGGGAACGAGGAACAATAAACTAGTGACACATCTGGAGACTGCTCATAGTCTGGGCTCTGGATAACGCTGTAACATGTCCCTGCTACAGCAAACCAGTGCGTTTTGTGAGTTTTTTTCCCCCCAACAGTTTAAAATCCAAAATTTTCCTCAGTCATAAGCAGCCTTCACATTTAAAAAGTCTCTTGCTACCAACCATGACCTCCAGGTGCATTGCCAACAACACAAAACAACCTTGACCTGAACATAAAGGAAGTAACAAAACATAACTGGAAGAGCCAAACCACCCACATTTCCAAACATTCCGTGGATCTGAAACTACGTTGAGTTCACTAAACAACCAGCAACCCACCCAGCACCCTTAGCTCACAGTCGGTACACGCAGGAGGGTTTCCAATTCCCACAACCATCTCCCAAAAAGCCCAAGTTTCACTCCCCAGAAGCCCAAGCCCAGCTTGACTTGCACCTCAGAACACCACAGGGCCCTTTCAAACACCTACCGAAGTCTAGAAAACTAATTTTAGTTCCTAACTGCACCACAGTACTTCCCAAAACAGGGACAAAGTTTTCCACTTCGAGCAGAAAAACAAACTACGGGAAACAGGGTGGAACAGCAGCAGATTCCACTCACAGGAGAAGCAACGTGTGACACGGCTCATGCGTTCATTTTTAGACGAATATATTTTGGGGGAATAATTTTATTCCTGAATTCTTTTTCCAAGACAGACAAATACACAGCGTCCCCTTCCTTCATTTCGGTCTATAAAACCTCCAAAAATCTGGAAGATGAGATTTGCCTTCATTTGCTTAAATTAATGACCGATTCCAAGATTCTCCGAAAAGATTTCACTTTAATCTACAAGCAGCAAGTCCTCTCATGTCCTTCCTGCAGATTTCTGAGAAGCAAAATGACCCAACCTGTACTGTAACAGAAATGGAAGGTACCCAGTGACCATCAGTAGCGAGCAAAACATTTTTGAGCATTTGAAAACGCTCAGCAGATATGAGGACAGCACTCCCAGAGGGCAGGTGGAGTAGGGACGAGGTTCAGGAATCGGGACACGGACTGCTAGGAAAGCTGGATAACGTAACCAGAACATAAGCACAAAAGGTGTCTAGTCACACAGCTAGCTCCTCAAACCCACCTTTTTTGCTCTGTTTTTCAAAGAAATAACCTCCCAGCTATTTTTATTTACACACACCATTTTTACCAACGTTTGCCTCATATTTGGATGCAATCACAGCTCTTCACCACCTGCAACTCCTGAAAAGACCTGCAAGAATTTTTCTTTGCCAATCGAATTTTTCTTTTGCCGGCAATCCACTGCGAACACCACCCTGACACGCACTTTGACGCCGCGTTCTCCGGTGCTCATGCGTGCACCGGGTCATTTAGAGGTAACAAGATTACTCATGTTAATAAAACCTCCTGAATCAGAACTTCACTGACTGACGTGATCACAGTGCCCCTGGGGTATGAAATTGAACTGAGAAATTCCAGGGCTTATTGTAGACACGTACCTTCCTTGAAGAAACTTTTTCTTTCTCGATTAGGAGCGGCAGTTTTAAAGGAAATGTTGTGCCATGCGCAGCTGGCCTATGACTAGTATTCCTGTGTCAAGAATAAGACACTAAACTTACTTAAAAAAATAAAAAAACCATAAACCCAGTGGGCTTAAATTCAAGACACAATTAATTTTAGTCATAGGGAAGGTTTCAATGAGTATGAAGTCAAGCAACACGCCAGCCTGCCAAAGGAACTGGTGCCGGCTGCGTTGACGGGAAGTTCCTCCTGGCAAAGACACAGCAGCTACTGCGGGAAGTTCAGGGATGTGGTAAGTCGGAAAGAAAATGCATCAAAACACACCTGTGCAGCGTCTTTCTCCTCGCTCTCCCCAAAGACCTTGTGGCTGATGTATTAATTTCAGTGATCGCAGAACGATAATCAGGCTCTGAAGTGAAGAACCGGTGCCACCTCTGGCACTGATCTCCCTTGACCTGCAGCCAGATTAGCTAGAATCCCCTTGGAGGAGCCTAGGGAAGTCTGTAACGACGACGTCCCTATCAGGCACCCACAGAACTGGAAACTCCACAAATTAAAAGCCCCACGCCTGCGACTGCCCTGCTGCAGATGTCTCAGTTCTTCAAAAACGTTGCAGCTGTCACAAAAAATAATCTCATGGCGTTTGAATGACAGAAGCGTGAGGGAACCTTGACCGAGTTAAAAACTCGGGTGATCAGTCCAACAGGGAGAGTCATCAGAAGCAGCAAACGAGGCGGCACCTCCCAAGCCGTGTCCGCAAGCGGCGTTTTATGAGTGAACTGAGGGAAAAGACACGAGAGCATTGCTTGGTCCCCGGCCGCTGGGCTCTTACAGGCCAGAGGCACAGCCTTCCCCTTCTCTCGGCTTTGCTAAATTCGTGTAACTGTAGTTACCCAAGACCACGGGGTAAAGCCTGGCTTCACTTAAACACTCCAACAGCATCGCTCTTCACGATAGGTTCGTACTGAAAAAGCAAAACTTCCCAGCAAGAGACACTGGGTGATGCTTCCCAGCAATCTTCCAATTAAATTTAAAGCAATGTAACGAAAATACGCACACTCTGATTTTATTTAAGAGGAAATTAACACCATTACGCTTCTTGGACCAGATTCTGTATTTTATCACAAAACCTAGAGTGCATTACTTGACAAGATTAAACACTTTGAGTTGTGAAATAAACCTTGTGTAGTTAAGGAAAATAAAAAAAAAAAAAAAAGAAAAAAAAAAGGCCTCCTGCTCTAAAACAACAGCATTTCATAGTATTTCATCATGGCACACTTGAAATAATTCAGTAGTACATCTAGAAAGGAGGAAAGACACAGGAATCATTTTAAAACCTGGTGTACGTAAGCCCAAACAGCATCATACATGAATTTCCATCAGATCCTCTCAATCAAAACATCTCCAAAATATCATGTATAGGTCACGAAATTGAGGAAACTGCCTCCTTGTTTCAGATTGTTTTTTTTCTGTAGCATTTTTATCAGGCTCTTCATCACGTTGCTCAAGAGACAGTAAAGTCAAGACAATTACAAATTCAGGAGTGTGAGTATTACGCTGGGTGCTACTCAGAGGCAAAAATAAGTCATCGAGTTTGTTTATGAAAGCCCAACGAGACACCGGCACATTCAGAGTTTCCTGCCTATTAATGTAACGGCTTCCAAAGAGCTGTATCCATCTTGTGGCTTAAAGCTATTTTTAGATATTTTTCAACAGTTTATATTTTGACCATCACATAATCAAAAAGAAGAGGAAAAAAAAAAAGGAGACCACAACCGGATAAATCTATTCCCACAGCTCTCCAGGGCGATGCTGGAGTGAGAGCTGACCTACTCCTACCCGCTCACCGGCCTTACTACTCACTACTTACTTACTACTAAGTAAGTAATTTTTACGAGTTTTAAAAATCTGTTTTCGCATCGTTAGCTTAGACACTGTGACTTCGATTTGGAAGTCAGAAACTACAGAGAACAGTTGGATTTAACCACCTGAGGTTAACGTGTAATCATTTTAACAGTTACTTCGTGCTCCCCAAGAAAAAGGTGTTTTAGTCAGACATGTCTATATTTACAGGTAGAAAGGCTGTGATATTATTTGGGGCAAAAAAAGCAATTTCATTATTTACACGGAAGATAATGAACAGGATCCTTTAGGCGTAAGAGCATGCTAGCATAGCTACGGCGCTGTTGTCCTAACACCAGCTGACTGAAAAAGTAGGTTTCTATTTAAAAACCTGTTTATCCGCCTTTTGCAAGAAAAGGTAACTCAGGTGCCAAGTTTCGGGAAGCTATACCACGGGCAAGCTGGCCAAAGAGAGAGTCACGCGATAGGTTCTTAACAAAAAAGAAGAAAACTGATGCAGATCGTTGTCATGGAGGGAAGGAAACCAACCCAACCCAACCCAACCCAACCCAGGAAGACCTTCTCTAGCCACGGAGGGTCAGAGTAGCCCTCACGACAAACCAAACTGTGAGGACGTGTTTTCCTTCTGTTGGATGAGACGGTGCAAGGTAAGCGTGAAGTAGGTTCTTCATGATTCGAAGAAAATCCACGGATCTTCGCTATGAGCATCGTATTGATAAAACCCCCCAAACCTCTTAATTTGCAAAGCGAGTTGCACCGGGCACCGTGTGCTGATCGTGCTCTCCGGTGATGGAGTTGGGCAAGGAAGGCGGCTGAGCCCCAGCCTCGTGCCACTGCCAGGTTACGAAGCGGCAGAGAAAGCCGCAGCTCCCCAGCCTTCCCCCGAGATGTCTCGTCTTCGGGGCGTTACCCTTCCCCCCAACACACCCCTTCCTCTGCCCCGAATCCCTCCCTACCACACACTTCTCCTTTCAGAGCTCTCCTTCCTGCCTGTGCCTCGGTGCCGGCCAGAGATAACCCTTGAGGAAACTGCCTTTTCGACAGCTTGGCTTTATCGTCTCAGCTCGGTCTGCCCTCAGTGGCTCCGACTCCGACACATCGAGCTCTCCTCCTGACCTATTTACAGGCACAACTGCAACCATTAACATATGGAACAGGCATTTTTAGTTTGGGTTTTTTTTTCCCCCACGCTCGGATCATTAGAAATGGCTGCGGCCGTTTCATTGAGCTGTTCAAAGTCTGCTTCAGGCGTGGAAGAAAACCTGAAAAAAGCTTATTCTGAAAAATCCACAAAAAAAATCAATTTCTTGGGGGAATATATTATCAAAATAAGACAAACTTAATCTAGCATGTATCAGCCAAGACAGAAGCCATCATTAATACTACACGATCTAACCACTGGCCTTGAAAGTTTATTCTTTTATAGCATACGCATTTTTTATGGCTAGTAATAAAAGACACAGATGTCCGATGTCCAAAACGTCATTATTAGCCAACGACTGCGTACAAGAAAAGAGCGTTTTTGGAAAGAGCGGTGGATGGCTGAAGATCTGGAAGGACAGAGGGTAATATGCTGCTTTTATTCAAGACTCAGAAAGAACAGCTGCTTTTATTCAACACCCAGAAAGCACAGAAGCTTTGCTGTACCGGCCACCACACGGACTTTCGAGATGGCCCTTTTGTGGATGTGTCTTCTTCTGGATCATTTTAATGTCCTGGGATTTTTGTGGTGTTACCTGGAACCCTCTAAGGTTGTCCCTCAGAGGTTTTGAGGCCCATAGAGGCCTGGCTTTATAAAACACAGAAGTTGATAAAACCAAATCTGTTCAAGGTCACCCAAAGAACAGAGCAGCTACAAAATAAAATCGAGGTTTCCCGATTAGGAAGAGCTGGGGCGGCAATCTCGCTGAATAATCGTTTGCCGCTGCTTTTGTTGTTGTTTTGGCTCGTTCACCTCTTGCACACACTGAAAGAAGAAGCCGGATTTCTGGACGACCAAATGTTCATAAAATAAATCACCCAAGACCTCCTAAAGATCTGAATAAGAGCAAGAAAGTAAAAAAAATTTAAAAATATATGCAACCTCTCCAAGCCACTATCAGCAAAATCCACTGGGTACCTCTCTTCGTTAAGGCTCATCCATTTTTTCTTTTTTTTACTCTGCTAAATTTGTTCCGTGACAGTTCCAGATCTCCAAGGATTTTTTTCTTTTTTTCATAGATTTTTTTTCTATTTTTGGAACAACTGTAGAGACACAAGCTCAAATTTAAAAATATATGCAACCTCTCCAAGCCACTATCAGCAAAATCCACTGGGTACCTCTCTTCGTTAAGGCTCATCCATTTTTTCTTTTTTTTACTCTGCTAAATTTGTTCCGTGACAGTTCCAGATCTCCAAGGATTTTTTTCTTTTTTTCATAGATTTTTTTTCTATTTTTGGAACAACTGTAGAGACACAAGCTCTCCATTTTTGCTGAAGTTCACTTCAGGAAAAGCACAAAAGCTGCCGTTATCTCACAGCTTAGCTCAGGCAATTACGTCTTCTAGAGAGCTGGGCCACAAATGCTCCCAGTGCTCTTGGAGGAACATTTATATTATTAGGGTCACATCCACATTCGCTTCTCTCCTGGCATCTCCAGCAGGTGTTTTCTGAATGTAGTTTAGTATAGGGAAAAAAACAGGTTCTGTTATAAAACACACACGCACAAGTGTAGTTGTTAAAAGAAAAATCTTGGCATTTGAGGAAGAGTTACCAAGGACTTCATTTGATTCAGCCCATCCCTCAATAACTCCACTAGAAAAAAAAAAGGCACGTAAGTCAGTCAGATTTGGATATATGAACAAACAACTTTTCCTGTTGTTTGTTCTGAGAGTTTCAGTCACTAAGGCTTTCAAAATTGTTAGCTTTGGGTCACCCATTTATCAAAATATAATAAATTTAATACCTCACCCGAAGCCTACACACACCTTCACTCCTTCAGGAGACAACGCTATTCCTCTGGCTATTACTCTGTTACCACCTTTTGCTAATTCGTTGTACTTAAAAAATAAGTTAAGAAAATAATTGCATTGCTAATATGCTGGTGTGTAAGACACCAGGACAGAGTAACTGTCTCAAAGACAACACTAAAGTCAGAAATCCTATATTCTCCAACTTGCCGAGTGGCAAAAAAAGCCACCAAACCAACCAACCAACCTCCTCAACATATTGTCAAGCATATCCATTACAACTTCCAGAGTAAAACTAGGGGTAAAAAAAAAAAGACTGCTGAACTGAAATAATTTTGTTTCAGTAGACAGAAAAAGATAAAATCTGAGCTAAGACTGCAATTATATCTCACCACACTGTGCCATCACTCCCATTACATAAGAATACGCAGCACTCAAATTCTTTCTATAACTGGATAATGGAGAGGTTCAGGTTTGATTTTGACCTTAAGTCTTATTTTCTTGGCATATATTGGGTCAGAACAGGACCTTAACGTTGCTTTAACGGAGATTTTTACCAGCTTTAACTACCAAAAAAACCGAATTAGAACAGGAGGGTGAGAAACAGAAAAGTTTGCTTCACTGAGCACTGGAATGGGATGTTTAAGATTAACCCAGCTTGTGAAGAGCTGCCCCTGCAGCTCACCTCGGAGCCTCCTCCAGACAAACATCACTCTGGTTCCAGTCGAGGAGAGATCAGCAGAGACAGGCAGCGATGGGGAGAAATACCCACCCCGGTTACACACACAAACTGGCAAGAACCTGTCCCCTCAGATTACTTTCCCTCTCTTTTTTTTTCCAATTTAAATTAGCATTGGAGTCACGAAGCGTCAATACAAGCTTTTAACCCACATTAGTTCGCACTTTAAGGGATCTACGCCGAGATTTCCTTTCTCCACTGGAAATGCAAAACGCAGGTTTCAGTGCTGCAATCCTGACCGAGAGCCGTGTCCTCAGACAAGTCTGAAAGCACTCAGCTTTAATATTTCAGAATATTAAACCCAGAGAGAAAAAAAAAAATCAGTAAATAAAACCCGCTTGGTATCCTCAAGAAAACAAGATAGAAATAAGAGTAAAATAAGGGATGGGACTAATCTTCTCACAGGCAAAGAAAGTAGACTTGGTCTCCCAGGACCTCGTTGGTCCTTTTAGGAGAAGGAGGATCTCCATGGCAACCGAGTATTCGATGAGATACTCAAGTAGTGCAAGATGCTGCGCTGTGAACATCATGGGTATGGCAAGAAGTCGTCCTCTTCCAACCAGAGAGAAAAGCTTTTAGCAAAAACACGGAGCGCGTTTCTCTTGGCTGCAGTTCCCACAAACGAAAAACTGATGTCGCAAAAGACGCCACGGATATCGGTAACCGAAATTATTAATCAAAGCTCACAAGAAACGCGCTGGTCACTGCGCCACGTGATGAAAATCTCTGAAGGTTTACACGGTCAACAAAAGAAAGCTGTTAGGAAGGGAGGGTCGAACTTGTTAACTGCTGGCCAAACATCCGACTGTTGCACATCTGTGCAAAAGAGAAGTGGGACGTAATCGAGGAGAGCGGCTCTGGGGACAAAAGGGTGCTCGATAAAGGTGTTTTCGGTGGGTGGCTGTGGGATACATCAACACCGGCACTGGAGAGCAGGAGGGGGCAGACACAAGAAATTCCAATCAGAGACTCGGCTAAAATAAGTAAACACACCCAAAAGGATGTCAAAGAAAATGAAAGAACAACATACCCTACACAATAATTTAGAAATATCTGTATTTCTAGATGAGCAGCAGCCAAGGAACTGGCAGCTGATGCTGGAATGTGCGTGTTCAATGGCTAAAAAGCAACAAAATCCAGGCTTCCTGGTAAATACCACATAGGAGGAAGAGACCATTTCGAGACTGCTCTAAGATATGATTGAGGTTTTTTTATCCTCTAATGATAACTTACTATTCTGAATCATCAGCCATTTAGTTGTTTGCTGGTTTTGAGAAGGCATTTGAAGTAATGACATAGATTTGTATATATTAAATTTAACAACCCCGAGTAGGTTTCGGTCCCTTATCTCGTAGATAACGTTCATTTGTAGCAGAAGTGATGAAATCCTGACATTAAAAACAAACCCAGCCGGGTCCACCTTGAGTGGCCCAGACCTGAGCGAAGCCAGAAGCAGAACAGCGGCTGACGAAACGCATTAGTTACAGAAGTAGGGTAGCCTACAGTAGCAGTAATATTTTCAGCTCCTCACACACACTGCTGAATTTTAAATTAATTGTATCCACACAGGAAAAAGACCCGGGGGTTGCTGTAGACAGCTCTCTGAAAACATCTGCTCGGTGTGCAGAGGCAGTCAAAAAGGCAAACGGAGTGCTGGGATGCATAAATACGGCGACAGAAAGCCACGGCAAAAGTACCAATGTCACAACAGAAATTAAGGATCAAAGATCTCATGTTATCCAAATGCAACGTCCCACGCCAGGTATGTGGAACAGGCTGTGGAAATAAAGCAGAAAAAAAACAAGAAGGAAAAGCGTTAGATGGAGGTGAGGACATCACGGTGAAGGTGAACTGAAAATAAATCCAGCTCACACAGGGTAGGGGGTAGTGAGGCATTAAACAGATGGGAAGAAGAGCACACAACATGGCTGTCTCTTCTTCTCCCCTTGGAAAAGGGGCAGAGCAAGGAACGTAGCCACAAGGCAACAAGTTGCACCTGAAAAATATGACAGCTAATTCAGACAGATGGAGATAATATTTGATGTGTTTCTATACTGAATACAGGAAACCTCCTCAATTAACGACTTCCCTGATTTGTAACATTGCCCGCCAGGCTCCCAGCTAAAAGCTCAGACAGTGGCAGTGGAAAGCAGAGAGCGCTTCCTCCTCAGCCAGAAGACAACCACGGACTGCCTGAGACCAGCATCGAAGCATAAAAACCAAAGAGGGGCACGGCCTCTGCAGGCAGGTTATTTCCTGTCACCCACTCAAGGAGCGTTCGGTCCCATCTCTGAGATGACAGAGCTCAGCACCCTTCACAACGACACCTTCATTGGCCCCGGTAAGAAATTATCCTTGCCAAATATCCTAGTTCTGATCAATACATTACTCCAGTGTATTCCAACAACGTTGAGAGTTGGATAATAGGTGAAGATAGGAAATACATCAAGAGTCTTTTTACTTATTATTTCTGTGCCAAATTCCTGGGGCAACAGCTCTTACACAGGCAAGGAAAGGAAAAGTCACTTTTTTCCTTCTGTACATTTGTTTCCATCTAACAGACAAATTCCAGTTAGGCTTTCTAAAGCTCAGAGCTGTCAAACTTCTAAGGATGTTATGGGAATGAGTTATTATTTGAAGTGTGGTTTCTATGGATAACACTGATCAAAATATCAAGTAAAAGCTGAACAGCACAAGCCAGCATCACCTACAAGGCTGCAGCTTCGGATGGATCCTTATTTATTGGACCCCACCGGCAAAAAGTTACGTTCACAGCTAAAACGACAGAAATATTGTCACTTAGCAGCCCAGCGCTCTACGATTTCCTATTTTATGCCGAGCACCTTTCTGCCAGCCGATGCTGGGTCTGGAGCGGAGCACAGAGGAGCCAAGCGCGGCACCGACGGCCAACTCGGAGCCACAAGCCAAATTTTTGTCACAAACTCCCCATTTTCTACTAAAAAAATCCTCTACTGCTTCTTTTCCCTTGCACATCTTGCCTTGGCAGCACTAATAAACAAAGCAGTCTTTGAAGACGGAGGTTGAATTTCAGTATCTTAAAGTAATCTTAAATCTCATGCAATTAAGCCATTAAACTTTTCTCACAGAAACCAAAATGGTCTTTTTGCTGAATAAAACATCTAAAGTTCACTCACTGATAGGATCTTGACGCCCTACTTGTTACTTTTTTAACCAAGGGGAAAAAAAAAATAAAAGCCTGAATGGGAACTAAATAACATGAAGTTTTTATCTAAAGACAACTCAGCCTAACTGCTACAATAAAGCTTTCATCATTAGTAACGTCTTTGCCAAGAGTATTTTCCCCTGCAGGCAATGTTGTTGGACTTAAATCAGAAAAAGTCAGTCATTTCTGTCAGTCTATTCCAATTCTGCTTTCTATTAAGACAGAGCAGAGTCCTTTCCCCATCGCGAATGCTGGGTAAAAATCCCCTTTTTCCCACATATCATCCTCCTCTCTGTTCACGATGCCAGACCTTCCCCGGTTTGGGTACGGATGCTCGGCTTAAACTTTTCTAAGAAAAGCATCTCTGTGAGATACAGGCATCTAAGCCAACCACAAAAACACACCCTTCACAGTATTAGGGCAAATTGTTCCGAAAGAATCCAGTCTCTTTGCCCAGGTAAGTTCACACAAACATCTACGTCATCATTCCCATCTGGTGATTAATTTCTTTTCCACTTAATATTTTAGACTTTGAGGAAGGAAAGGAGGGCAATGAGATTAGAGGGTTAATACACTTATTAAGCAAGTTTTCAAAAAGAAGCTTGTAAAGAATATCCCGCAAGGTTACTACAACAGTAGAAGCCCTGAATATGCCCACAGGATAAAGGTTTTCGGCTGCTTGAGAGCGTTCGGCGTCGCACCGAAGACATTTGTGCAGGAAAACGTCAGAGTCGGTGAGAAAATCCTCATTTTAGGACCCACAAAAGGTTTATGCACAGGGAAAAGACGCTCAGTTTCCCAGAGCAAGGGTCCCCACCCTTGACTCTTGTGGGAATACAAATATGGTTTTGCAGGTGGGAGAAATTTATATTTTGCCCGACTGTCAATGTTTCCATGTCTATTTTATTGGGCTCAGCCATACTCACACCACAGAAAAGAAGCTTTTTTGGTGCGAGGGGTATGTACTTTTAATAAGACCATTCTATTATCTTTTTTTTCAATACCAGAATCGCCTTTAGCTATTTAAAAGAAAGCCCACGTGACGGATTTGGCACGCACGTCTGTCTGTTCCACACACCAAACACCAGCAATTCTCTAAATAAAACACAAAGAAGATATTTTTAAAGGGAAAGAACGACACAAACTCCTTCAACCCAAAATGCTGGTGCATCCTTTGCTTTCCCATTCCCCGAAGCAAAACTCCTGCCTCCCCTCGCCCCCGTAGCAAAGCTTCCCTGCTCATGACATGTTCTGTTCAGGAGTCTTAAACATTAATTAAGCCCAACAGTCTTCAGAGACGTTAGCGCAGCTATAAAAAGGTTTCTGAATCGAGTGGCTACTGAAGGAACTGGCATCTGATCAAATTTTCAACAGCTCTGCTCCCTGCTTTATGAATAAATCAAGGAATTATCAGGTTTTGCAAGTCTCCAGCACTATTTCAGCTCTTGGTGCCTCATGTACATATTAACAGCTCTGTTTTAGGGACTCACCATCTAAGGTATAGCAAATCTAAGGGGATACCAGTAACAAGCCTATGAAATAATCCAATCCCATACCTTAGCTGTAAGATTATAGCTCTTAATTTTTTTTAAAAAAGATTTTTACTCTATATATTTGGCAAGAAATTAAAAGATGACTGAAATATTAAAAGGTAATTCTGTATTTTCTACGCCCTACAGTGTCTAAGCAACAAATAGTTTTAATCAGGGGCAACTTCTCGATTGCAGGTTAGCTTGGAAAAACTTGTATTTTGTTTCGGTTAACCTACGAGATGCTCTATGAATACAGTGCATTCTTCTGCAGATTGACATACTGCCACTAATTAAAAGAATGAAAACCTCTAGCATTAACTAATAAATTCAAGAAAGTTCAATATTTTACTGTATGGCCACATCAGATCAAATTTCTAAAGGACCTCAGCAGGCTTTAGAAAATAACTGTACCAGGGTCATCACATCCAGTCACTCCTCCCATTAGAAGAGGATACTCCAGGCAGGAAGGCTGGGGAAAAACTCTTTTTTGGGTCTTCCCAACTAATCTATCCATAGTGTAAATGTGTAACTAAGTCTAATATTTAAAGAAAGAAGGACTTACAAGTATTTCCAGAGCAGCCATGAATTTTAGACATCTATCCTTACAATTTTAAAGCTGTTGCCTCCAAAGAGGGAATCCCTTCAGAGGAAGCTGCATTGAACTTTCCTGCTCAGCCCTTTAGCTTCCAATAACCATACAGTTTTGTTATTTTCCTCTTCATAATACTGAAAAAAATCAAGACCTTTGGACGTGTAACCACAAGAGAAAACCACCAAATTTTTGTATACAAACAACATACATCCAAGGCAAACATTTCCGACCTAGCCAAATCTCTTTGTGCTGTGACTCGGGGGAAAAAAAACAAAACAAACCAAACACAATTCCACTGAAATAACCACAAAAGTGGTTAAGTCAAAAGTGGTTAAGTCAATCACAGAAGCTTCAAACGCCTTGAACTTATGTTTTATGCAGACACTGTTGAAAGAAAAACACGACCACATCTTTCCTCGGTTGGGAATGAACTTGCGCGGAGAATGCGAGGGAGCACTTGGGGCTTGTGGAGCAAGTCTATACTGTGCTTAAACTCTCTATTAAACATACATGAAGCTGACCGGAGGAACAGCCTTCTCCTCGTTGAGGAAGCTCGATGCGGCAGCGAGGGGCAGCTCCCGGCTTCCCCTTTTGCATGGCACAGCAGGACCGATGCCACCCCTCCCTGCTCCGCTCGCCGCGGCGTTCCCGGGCCCGTTTGGTCTCGCTTTGCTGCCCAGCTTTGCAAAATCGACTTCTCATTACAAATGCAACGCTGCAGTTCCCCCACCGAGACCTGTCGCTTGCTCGCTCTACCGTAAGGACAGGAAAAGGCCATTTCTGCAATCCAGAGGAGGCACTGCTCGCTACAACCGGTAGTAGGAAAAGCACTTAAAGGACTTGCTCTTTTCACAGAATGTTAGGGCTTGGAAGGGACCTCAAAAGATCATCTAGTCCAACCCCAAACGTTCTACATTTATAGAACAGAACACCAAATAATCTACATTCACAGGACAGAGCGCCTTTCCTGGCGCGAGGGACTGTGTGAACTGAGTGTAGGGTGGACGTCGGCCGGACTTTTCCCACGAAAACCTCAAGAAACAATGTAATTCCGTACTCCCTTAGCTACTTCACGGCATGGCCCAAGAAGACAAGGTACATGCTGCTCACTTAGTGGTTTGAAACAAAAGAGCTGCCCTCCTGACAATGCTGAAGCCCAGCCAGCATTCTCCTGGCCACTTCCACACCAGCTCCCAACATGAGGACGGGCAACCACCCCAACCTGACAGGCCCCACGTTACAATATATTTATAAGACTCGGCAGGAAGACAAAGACCACATTTGCTGGATAACCTGAGGGAGCAAATACAGGGAATATTCTCCAAACATGAAGCAGTGGCATGTCCCCAGGTCTTACAGCTTCCACTACACGAAGGAGCCGGGTAAGGCGTCACCGCAGAGCGTGCGCCCTCAGCGCCCAGCTCCTGCCGTCCTGCCACTTCCCAAAGCCGTTTACCCTGGGCAAGCCAACCCTCACTTCATCCCAGAATGGCACAAGCCTCGTGGCTCTCTTAGATCTGGAAGTGGGCCGGGACATGACAGCATGTCACGTCTGGGGCTTCTCCGGAGCGCCTTGTGTGCCTCCAGGCAAGATCCCTCCCTGCACGGGACTCCAGACCTCGGCGCAGGAAGAGGCACATCAGCTGCTGAAGCACCGGGTTGGTTTCATTTGGGCAACAGCAGAACAAGAACTGACTCTTAGACTCTGCAAGCCAGAGCTCTGTACCTTGCACGCTCAGCCTGCAGGAGAGCCGCTCCCTTAGATATTCTTTCAAACCATCTCTGTCCTGACTCTCTCCAGAGAGTTAGGAAATGAAATCTAAAGGCATGCCAGCTAAATGCAAACTCCATCATTTCCTGGAGAAGCAACCTCAAGAAAACAATAGTTCCTTAACCCTGGAGAGATGCAGAAAACCTGAAGAGGTACCTTCATGGCTA
>NW_009706970.1:0-18517 GCF_000703405.1 Apaloderma vittatum | reverse complement strand
CATGTATTTGAGAGTTGGAGCTACCCAGGGGGAACGCCGCAGTACAGACCCACTGTCACCGACGTCATCCGTGTCCCGTAACGGGTTTGTGCTTGAACTGCTTGTGAGGAACCCCTGGGGTTAGAGTGTACCAAAAAATATATAACAAAATAAAATAGAAACAAAGATGGAGAAGGTCTCTCAGGCCTATTAAATACTAAAAGTTATTCCCTGGCGACAGCAGAGAGAAAATGAAATTTCCAAGCGGAAACAGGTTTTCACAGTAGTGCTAAAGAAGGAATGGAAGAAAGCACCCTTTATAAAGATTTCACTTAAGTGCCCTCATTAAAAAGGGAGAAACAGCAGCAGTGTGTAATCACTAAGGTCACACAACATATTTTTGAGTTCCCAACACTTGATTATGTTTATTGAGACTCCAGAAACTACCATAAACAGTTTGAGAGCGTGTGGCATCTGCTACTTCTAAGATGAGTCACAGTAGGAAATTCCCCTCTATTTTCTAGGAACCAGTCCGGCAGCCAATGACAGAAGCGGTGATTTAACTGCGTATGTGCCCACACAACTGAGAAGAAATAACTCCTGTCAATAAACGTACATCACATTTAACATGCCAACTGCAGATTTCAAACGAGAGATTACCATCAGAAAAAAATACTGTGGGAAAACGTTCCCCAGTTTAATTTACATGCAGAGAATTTTGTAAGGTACATAAAAAGACAGAAGGGAGTGGAAGAAAGAGAAACTAATTAAAAAAAAAATGAATTAATTTGAGAAAGTTTTGAAGGAGGAAAGTAAATACACAAAAAACTTCGCCACCCCATAGCATTCACCTGCATTTTCAAGTGCCACGAAATTAACTGGATAATCTCTTCCCATATCTCTCCCTCCCCAAAATTTAAATAATCTCGGCTCCCGGTCCCCAGCTTCTCTATTATCTAAACTCACAAAGGATCAAACTCCCTCCCACCTTCTGATTTCCCTCCGCTTCACAATATTACACGAGAAATGCCTCATTTTCACCTGGCGTGCTCCTTCCCCCTGTCCCCAGCCGGCCCCTCTCACGGCCACACATCGCATTTGTTCTGCCGACAGCCAGATCCCTCACGCTGCGGAGCCGCTTCGTGCCGTTCCTCGTCTCTGACAATCCCACGAGAACCTCTTGGAGGATAATCCACAGCAGCAGCCTCTAGATTGGCCTCAAGAGCAAACCCCGAGCTGTCCTGAACGTAAAAGCACCCTGGTTGTGTCCGCCTCTCCCACTGTCCAAACAGTCTGCCACTCCTTCTATAAAACGGGCATCACAGTGTGCAAAATCTCAATTTACCCGAGTTCTAGGTTTGAAGTTGGTCAGCCAGAACAATACGGATTTTAGAAGTCAGGTCAAATGACCAGCTGACCTTCTAATGAAAGAAGGCAACTTCACCCACACCGCCAAGTTGAACGGACACGGCAGAATTAGTTTTTACTTTCGTAGGTACTGAGGTGAGTCTTTTGACAGGCACACGTCCAAGACCCAACTCAAACTTTTATGAAGTTATTTTACATTGTTTTCGACCAATTGCAACATTTTTACTCCATGGTCAATACAGTTGCAAGGAAACTGGGATGATACATAATCCCAATTCAGATTCAGAGTACTGGAGCGATGGTTGTGCACTTCACGCAATGATAAAGCTCTGGGTTCGACATCTCATCGGATAGAAAGAGCTCAAACATTTGTGTGCAAGTAGCCAACTAATAACACTTCCAGATAAGCCCTCGGGCTCCTAGAATTACTGAACAGTAGTAGCCTCACCTTCAGAGAGTACAAGACGGCCTTCTTGAATTACCAGGTCTCTTGATAAAAATCCAGAAGGACAAAAGAGAAATTCCACCTCACTTTTGAGTACCCGAAAGTTACATCCTCATCCATCAGAGGAGCGAACAAACCCCCCACAGAGCAGCGCCCCCCGTCCCATCAGCCGGAACCGCTTGCAAAGAACAGTTGCCTACACAAGACCACCGACACAGAATAAAATTCACAGTTCTCCACCAGGAAAGTGACTGCAAAGAGAGTTACTAGCCCAAGTATCTGAGTACAAAAAGCTATTTGCTATCCCAGTTAACAGTTTGTAAGAGGGAGTTTGGTCTTTCTGTGAATTAGTTCCCAGACTCACAGGGACTCCCCGTACAACCACGGACCAGCCATTCGCTCTCCTAACACAAGACACTTCACATAAAATGTGACACCATCCATTTATTTACAATATTTATACTGACAATGAATTTCTCCAAGCAGGAATTTAAATATATACTCCTACACAGCTCAGCTAAACGTGGTACTACATTTGAATAGCCTTTAACAGTGCCGTAATAAATTAGCAGCAGTGTGTCCAGGAGGACAAAGATAACCAGGAATACTTAGTACTTGGCTGTTGACGAGTGCTTAATTACCACAGCAGCGTTGTAACGAGGAGTGCAAGAGCAAGCTCAAAGAAGCAACTGGAAACTTTCACTCCATTGTAAGAATTGCTTATTCTGAAATCTGTGGCATAAGCAGTTCTTCTGAATGAGGCGGTAAAGCTGACTGTAACAACACGCACAGGTTTCTCCAGCACTCTCCTCTCTGCCAGCGTCAGACAGCCTACGATGATTTTGTTTTTTTTCCAGCCGTTGAATTTGCTTTAAAAGATCGGGGGATTTTCAGATATCACCTGATGCAAAGTAGCTGGAATTCTCCGCGAATATTACAATAAATTAAAGGTTTGTGCTAAAGTACCAGATCATTACAGCTGGTAGCAATAAAGTAAGGCACAGACCTGCACTGCAGCAACCTATAGCTGGTTTTAGTTTTGAAGAACACTGATTTTATCAGTATTTCTTCTCTTTTCAGACATCACACGATCTTCACCTGCAAAGCAGTATTCATTCAGTCTCAAAGCTGAATCAAAAGCTGTCAATGCAATCATATTAAATACCTCCAATATCTTGTTTCTAGCTGCAGTCAGCGTTACATAGGTGAGACAAAGATACAAAATCTGAATATCCTAACAAAAACTTCTACTTCTACATATCTAAATCCATTTAAATCACAGGTCACTCCTGCTTTCCAAAAAAAAAAGGGGAAAAAAAAGTACAAATTCGAATTCCCTGAAGCAACGGGGAAGGGCACTAGATGGGGAGGCCTATGGACACCATAGCAAAAGTCTGCCCTGATATATTTTAAGGTATGCTACAGCAACCACTACTGAAACAGGGAACAAAAGAACAGATCTCTGGGATGGTGAAGAAAAGCTCCCAGGCAGCTGTTTCAGGAAACCTGCTCAGCAAAACGGCCACCACGCATTTGTCGCGTTTCACCTTTCTAATAAAGTATCGACTGCATGCGTACGAGTTTCTAGGAGTACAAGGGGTGTGTATAACGTAAGCACAATCATGTATTTTATATAACGTATGTTTGCCCCACGCTGCCTTATTTCCCTCTCCATAAAGATTAAAACTTCCCCTCGCTCACAAGAACTACATGAACTGATTTTTTTCCCCAAAGCAAGAAGGTTTCGGATTTGGCAGCATCTCCGAATGGCGAGGACTGCTGAGTGCGTGACGTCAGCCACCGCCAGCAGCTCCACCTGAAGGACACCTGCAGAACCCACGTGGAGATCTGGTCACCCCGATTTAATTCTCAGCCGACGGGGCTCACAGAGCACGACATCCCTGAGGTGCCTTTACGGGATGTGCATAGAGCTCAGCACATAAATGTGCTCAATACGATGCTGAGCACCCCTAGTTCTAGGCTAATTTACACTAAAAGGCATCAGGAATCTTACACTGCAGCTCTACATTACCCTAGTCTGGACGGAGGGAGGATCCAAAGTTTTTACCTGTGCTGGCATTGGATCAGTAAGTGGATCTAAACTGACTTTTTCTACAGAGCATGGTTCAGCTCCTCTACCACACACATGTAGAACACGTACAGCTTCAAAATGCTTCTTCAAACACACCCCGAAGTCCATTTGCAGACATTCTCCAACTTGCTAACTCTCAGCGTGGCATCACTCCTATCCCTGGTCTACCACTGAATATGAGCGTTGGCATTTTAAAGCAGCGGTTTTAAAAACCTTTCATGTGCATTATTGCTGTACGAGTGTTACTCAGGAAGACAGAAGGATTTCCACGGCATGGTAAGAATAACGCAGCAGGCAATCATCCCACAGTTTGCCATGCGTGTACTTATTAACCAACCCCAATACTGTAAATACGACCAGTGACATTTACGGTTGCAGAGTGCAAAAGAGTGTCCAAATCTGCAGCTGAAATGTCAGGATCAAGCCTAAAAATGTCAGGATCAAGCTTAAAAATGAACGCGTGAGCCGAGCAGAGGAAGCCCTACCCCCGTGCAACTATTTGTTTTGCCACCAAAGATGGGCCAATACCCTAGAAGGACTAAGGTAAGTACAAGCAGCAAGGCCATGTCATGTCTGAACGATTAAGACATTGAATGATTTATTTAATTTCCGTATCACATTAATTTTACAGCCCTTTCACAATCGTACACTCGACATCAAGGGAAAAAGAATCCAAGTGCGGCCCCTGAAACGCGGCACTCCAACCACAGGCTCAAAGAGCCCCCTAACCCTCCCGTCCTATCACCCGCAGCCAGAAGAGACTGGACTTACTGAGAAAGTGAGATAAATTCACAGCCAAAACAAACACAAAATGCTCTGCAAATCTCAAAGGGTAACACCAAGACAAATACTAAACAAACCTGGTAGGTTTTTAAAGGCTAAGTGTCCTTCAGAAGGCTGGACTATCTTCCAAAACAGGGACAGACAGAGCACGAGCCCTTTAAGGACAAGGAACAAGATGACCGGCACAATCAGAGTGCGTTGAATTCACCCAAAATATATTTTTGACAGCCAATCAAAACACATCGCAACCCAAATTAATTGCGGGCCAACAACCGTTCAAACGCTCAGAAGCTTGAAACGCGTTTGGCAGCAAAATTGTGGTTTGTTGTCTGGTATGTAGTTGCCCTCGGAGGTTTTGGAGGTTTAGGCTCTGCATTTAAGTTGGTCCCAACCCAGAGAGTGGAGCTTCCTGACCACCTGCCGCACGTCCCACACTTCAGCAGGTACATCTGGGAGCCTTACACATGGGTTCAAGGTTTGAACCACCACAGGTTTCTTGATTCAATTCAGTAAATGCACCATTTAGCATGTGACTGAAGAGAGAAGATCAAGTCTTAAAGCTGCTCCTGAAAACAGCAGGCTATGCCCAGATTACTGAATAAAGATTGTGGAAAAGTTACAAGGAATTTAGCTCCTGCCTCTACTGGCCTGGAAATGTCTCCTAGGCCTGGACTTCCTTCCAGAGTTGGTTCATGCAACCGGTAATTGAAAGCTTTCGCTGCCGGGTCTTTCTTATTTAACATCAGACACTGTACATCCCAACGCAGCTTCTTAAGCAGAAAACGCAAAAGAGCCACCGCAAACATACTCACAAAGGTTGAGCTTAACACGAGCTTGGTGAACAAACTGATCTTTGGGGCAAAAAAAAAAAGACAGTGAGAACGGCAGATCTTTCAAGACAACATGGTAACAGAGGAAAAAAATGCTATGTAGGATACACACACCTGTTCTGCAGACAGCAAAAACGATGCTCCTGATTAGAAGCCTTCAGCCTTTCGCAGCCAAACGAGGACAGAACTGAGTCCTGGTACCCCAGTAGGGCAGCATTTCACTGTTGGGTCAGTACCACACTTCATTAAAGGTTACCATGAGCTACATCTGCTTTTGCTCTTTCACTGCCCAAAGCAGAGCACGGTACCCTCCCCAGCACACAGAAAGCTTTTCACCTCTTCTGATCCGGGGGTTTTTCAGAGCTGGTGTGCCAGGTCAGCAGATACAGAGGGTACTTACACTGCAAAAACCGTTTACTCGCCTTTCTGAAATGAGCTGACGGTTTCACAGCTCCTCCCGACAAAGGGCAACGATGTGATTCATGCCGCTGGCGAGTCTCACCAAGGGCCAGGAGACAACTGGGGACCTCCCGGCTCTCTCTTGTTCCAGAGGCTGAAGGATACTACCTGGTGCAGAAAAAGCATCCATGGGCTACTGCTGCTTGTGTGGTACTTACTGTGGCAGACAGATGCCTTCCAGCTATGAAAAATTTCCTTAATTTTCTTCCAGATATCCTGGAATAAACTATTCAAGCTGCAGCAAGCCCACTTGACTTGGGCACTGCTGAGTTTGGGTAACCTTTGATGGCATCTTATATGGCAGGGGTAGGAGAGGCAGGGAGCCATGAAAACATCACTGTATGGGTTTAGAAAGCTTGTTATTTTTAACAGTGCATTTTAAGATCAACAACCCTGAAGCAAAATGCTTAGAACATTTTCTTCCATCGGCGCTCTGATAGCACACCAAGAGCTTTCGGAAGGTGGGTATTTTAGGCCAATGCAGCAAAACACAGACTGACCCCAGGAAGGAAAGCTCACCCACTGTGGCAAAAATCAGCATAGGAAGGGTAAGTTTATTCATCCATTATGCAGAAGAGCTTAAAATGGAAATGTTCTATAGGTCTCTCTTCAGGCCAGGAAGAACAACTGAGCGAAAATGAATCACTACTACAGCAAGTGACTGGAAAATGCAGGATGGAAACTGCTTCTCCCTCTTACCCATGAAATAGTCCTTATGAACATATTGTCACATGTTTTTGCAAGGAGGGAGCAAAATCAGATCCCTTATTTTTACTTTTTTCTTTAATTAAGCTTCTATGCTTCTCCACCTACAGAGGCTGATCTATAAGGTCTCACCTTTCCTTGCAATCCCTCCTATGCTTACCTCCTTAGCTATGGATGCACAGCTGCAAAAACCAACAGCAGAGACACTTGCAAAAAGCATCACACCTTGAAAAAGATTTAAAAGGTCTAATGAATAAAACTGGGCTGAAGAAGTCATCTCTGTTTAGGGCATCCTGGTGTGAAAAAAAAAAAAAAATCTTCAAAACAACAACAGAGAGCTTCATTTATCAAACCTTCTGATTAAAAAAGAGAAAAAAAGACACACAAAAAAAGAAGAAGAATATTCACATTCACAATGAGACAGCTGGAAGCTAAAAATAACCGGCCAGCTGCAATTCCCACCTTATGCAGCGAGGCAGAAGTGCTTCGCTCCCCCCTTCCCCAAGCGCACACACACACACGCTCACTTCCTTCTCCATTGCAACATCAGAAGCTGAATTTGGTGCTAGCAAGCCACAAAGTCCTGCCCAGAATTTAAAGTCACACCCCAGTAATTACAAAAAATAATTACATAAAATAAGCTCTTAGTACAAGTGGTTAAAAAAAATAAATTAAAAAATATCAATTTACTCAACTTCAGTTTGGCTTTTAACTCCAGTATTTTGACTGGTCATATGACAGAAAAGTGACTTTCATTTCTGAGGGTTGCTCCCTCCACTCAGATTTCTCGTTTAAAACAATTTTTTAAATCTCACTGTAGAACATCAGCTTGCACAATTATCTTGCTGGTGTGCCAGTACAGGGATCAATCCTCCTGAACACACAACCTTTTAACAAGAACATCTGAGGTGTATTTGACCTTCACAGCAATAGCAGGTGGAGGAGGGAAAAAAAAAAGGGGGAAAAAAAGGAAACCTAAGATAAAGTAAAAGCAAAACTTGCTCAAATGTCCTGCATAAAGGTCGTCCTAGACATCAGAGTAATATACAAAAGAACCAAGATCCTCCAAGCTTCCAGTAAAAAGCCAACATGTTCTTCCCTGCCCTCTCCAGCAAAGGGGCAGCACGCACAAATTCACGAAGAGAAACCCGCTCTGCACTGCATCCAGCTGCTCCCTCGAGAAGACAGAATAAATTGCATGACAGTTATTCAAAAACTTCGTGCCCTACTGCTACCCCTACTGAAAAAGCCAATTAAAAAACCCCCGTAGAGCAGGAGAGGGCTCCAGGTCACGCAGCTCGCGTTAAACCACCTCCAGAGCACCCTGGGCAGGGTGTGCCCCACACCCTAACGGCAGCCAAAATCTTCCCTATTGCAGAGAGGTGCAGCTTCCTGGCCACCCGTCGACCAAAATGCAAAAGCCTGGCCTTAAATACCCTGCATTTTTTTTTAAAAAAAATTAAAAATCTACATAAAACTAACAAACACCACATCTCCCCCGACTTGCTCGCCCCAACCAGCTCCGTGGCTGAGGGACAGTGCCCGCTCCACTGAGCTCTGCAAGAGTTTGCTTCAATCAGTCCTCAGCTCGGGGTGGGGGGAAGGTGGATTCCGCCCTACCTCCCGTTCTACTAATAGTAGTAGCAGCAAACACTTGTGGTCGTGCGACGTTAGCAGCCGGCGTTGGGAAGTTCCTTCTATCGGGCGCCCGAGATGAGAGCGATAGCCCTTCGCGCCCGCAATCTCACCATCTCCCCCGGGGCCGGCGGGCTGCAGGAACAAAATGAATTAAATAAAAAAGCACAGGACACAGAGGGAGCTTCATCCAGGCACTCGGCGTTCAGCTGAGCCGTGTGAGAGTTCTTAAGGGATGAATGATGACACCAGTTAAGCTGTCCTTTCGGTTTAAGGCAGAGATCATAAATACGAAAGTTCTTTGACTTCCTCTCTGCGCACCCTTGAGACTCTCGCCCACAGCCTCGCTGCCAACAGCTGCAAACGCTCTTTGGATGGGGAGGCCCTGCCACCAGAAGCCAAATGTGCTTTAACGGACATGTTTTATTCTTTACACATTCACCACAAATTCCCTGGACGGCTCGGCAAGCCGGGCGGGCCTAAAAGTGCTCGCAGAGATTTTTACTGGGCTGTACCTAAAGTGAAGATCCTCCAAGAGATAAAAGCAAACAAACAGGCATTGGCCTTACTTGTACGAAGGGAACAGTCTCTCTGAAGAAAATGAACATGCACTGGTGCTTCCTTTTCCAATTTTAGGTTCTTGGTTATGTACTGCAAGAAATTCTCAGCACTTCAGGAACAAATATTAAGAAATAATTTTTCACCTTCACATGATTCTTGTCCCACGGTGCCATGACCTGGCATTTTAGAAAGCCACTGTCTACCTGAAGCACGAAATAAAACCTTGTTTTCTGCAACACATCTTTGCTTACGTGTCACCATCTCTCAGTTAACATTGTCAGTGCCTATGGGACAAATGTTCAGGGTTTTCCCTCCACTTAAAGCTGAGGTATTTTTCTGTGTAGGCTATAGAACAACTAACCTCCAGCAAAACGTGTCAGCCTTTCGAAAAAAACCCTTTTCTTGTTTATAACCCATTACCTGAAGATAAAACCATTTTTTTTTAAAGCAGGTGCCTGGAATAAAAAGTACTGGGTTAGGGTTTCCTAAAAAAAAAGCGCAAAGGAGGGCACAGTAGTTCTGATTCCAGCCCTCCCCTGCAGGTTCCAGCCCAAGACAATGTAAATGCTGCTAGACCCAGCTCACGCACAACAAACAGAAAGTGAAACTCGCTAAATTTACTCATTAATTTAAAGTCAATAGTCGCATGTGGGGTTTTTTGTTTGGTGTATTTTAAAGACAGCTCCGAGTATAACGTAGCAGGACCGTCCCTACCTCCTTAGGGGCAAGTTTCTGCCTTCCAGCCCCATCCTCATTCCCCCTCCAGCTGTTCCTACCCCAAACCCCCAGCATTGCCACACACAGTTCTTCTGCAGCTGGATCATCTTCCTCACCTGGATCACCTCCCTCACCTGGATCCCACCCGCGTAACACAAAGGTTTGTGCCAACACCGCTCAGTGGGAGAAAGGAGGGGCTGGAGTTAACAGCTGGTTTAATTCAGCAGTAACATCAGCTTAAAATTCATGTTAATTTACAGGCTCTGATGAACTGTGCATGTTAAGTCATATGTCATGCTCCCAAAGCCCCGATCCCCACCTCCTCAAGCCCTGTGTTTCCACACAGGGATCCAAGTTTGTATTTTTCTTTCAGTCAACACATTTCAAATCTGTCAAGACACAGAAAACGGCTTACGTATAAAATCATGAAGAGATGAAACTCCAAAGAGATCTGTAAAAACGTCTGGGTTTAGACCTCGAGTTGTCAAGGCTGTATCTTGACTTTCAAGTAGATGAGTGTGGCACTGCTGAATTTTAACAAAGTTATTAATATTTAATAAGATACCATTGCTAATGACTGACAAGATTATTTAGTTTTGGAAAAAAAACCACCCCAAAACCTGTTACCCACTCTTTTTCTTTCCTCAAATGGGTTTTTCTCCTTTTCTTGCATAGTTGCTTATTATAACGCTGGCCAGAAGGGATAAAATTCTGACAGTTATTTCATAAAGTACGAGCAAACGAATTTTTAAAAACCACAACACGAGCATTCACACCGAAAGTTTTACAGGTTGTCAAAAGACAATAGATTGTCAAAAGACAGCCTGAGCTTGAAGATTGCCAGATCTGTAGAGGTTTTTTAATATCTGGTTTACACCTTTTAACGCTAAAACCTCTGTCATCTACTACTTTTTTTTTTTTAATTTAAAATTTACAAAGAGAAAACATGGCAGATTAAGAGTTAGGCAGACACACAGGAAAAATTCAGCTGGACATAGAGGATTTCTTTCGGCGAGAAGGTGCTAAGGGCTCACTAGTGGCAGCCAAAGTAATCGTCACAACGTTAAACTGCCAAAATTCACTTAGGCTACAGCCTGCCCTGCATGCAAAACCAGCCGTGAAATAGAAACGAAGGGCTCAAGGCAGGCTCCAATGTTACTGCGTGTGCTCCAGTTCTACTCCAGTTTTACTCCAGTTCTGCTCGGGATCACCACAGCTGGCAGCTACCCAGGGGAACTGAAGGTGAAGCCAGGAAAGCCACCATCACAGCTCCAGCTATTAAGGTTTGATAATGAATGGTCCGACAATAAGCCAGGCTTAACCAGTTCTCTCCCGGCCAGAGCCTTCGCCATAATAAGTCCCTTGAACACTCCCATAGTGTTTCCCAAAGATCTCGCAGTAGGAGGTTACTAACTGTGCTTCTTGCGAGGCAGGTATTAGTCAATCTTTTGGGGTTTTTTTTAATCTCATTTAAATACAGATAAAAAAAAAAAAAAGCTAGCAAACGACTTCCCCGCGGACAGGCAGGTGACTAGTGGCACGCAGAATCCAGATCTTCCAGATTCCAGCCCTGTCATCAGCCAAAAGGCCGTCATTATGAAGAAAGAAATTAGTCTGGCCTTATAAATAGCATTTGAATATAAGCCTTCTTAAAATATTTGCAAGGAGTTGACCTTAAACACAAGCGGAGCTGCACGGATAGCCTGGGGCTCCAGGCACCAGCCGGGGGTTCCTGTCCCTCCGACCTCCTGGGTGTCTCCAGAGCTGGGATCCAGTAAAAACGGCACCACAGACCCAGTACAAACCACGTGACAAATCACGATCTCATTTGACCACCTCTGGCTGATCTGGGCTCAGCAGATCAAGAAAGAGTCAGAGCACTCGAAAATATAAACAACGTTGGTCTAAAACACTCAGGTAGCCAGGAAAGAGAAAATAATCAAGATGCCTTAGTCAGCAACTTCCAGCTACTTTTTGTGAAGGCACTAAATGATCACGGTCAGACTGGCAGAAATCTCACTGTAACAGAAAAAAACAAACAACCCACAACAGCTGAAAAACCTGAAATGTAGGAAAGGCCCCCAACACACATGAAATTTGAGGCACTTACCCAAGTTAATATTCAGCCTTTAGGATGCTCCTATTGTGTAACACAAATTTACTTGCAATTTCTGCAGCTCTCAAATGCCTAAATTGGGTATATTTTCATTTGTCATGTTCGTATGGTGCTACAAAGAACTTTTCCTAGATTAAACTTCCAAGACTTGCGGCAAGTCTAATTCCTGGGCCACGTTTCCCACAGCAAAATACTACGCCCAATTCTGATTTTCTGACAACAACAAAGCCTCCCGTGTCTGCTTCTGTAAGAGCCTAAATTCACCTGAAATGACGTACTTTCTGGTAAGGCAACCCTAAAACACAAAGTTCAGAACTGCAAAACCAGAATTAAAGTAAACAAATTAACATAAGACTTTGCGTAGTAATAAATCATAAACAATAAATGTTAATAGTTACTAATTTATTCTGGTTTTAGAGACCTGCACCACTACCTCCCACTCACCTGGGCCATCTTCAAGTGAAAACACAACTTTCACAGGAGCTTTTAGTGGAAAGGAAGAGCTGGAAATGGAAAGCTTGTTCCCTTCCGTGGGGATCCTCCACAGAGGAAAGACACGCACGCGAGAAACGGAGAAGCAATTACCCGACCTGAACAAGCGAGAACACTTTTTTTAAATTTTCTCTTCCTCACTTCAGGAGCAAACTGTGGTTACGGGCAGGATTTTTTGGCTTTTTTTCCCCCCTCTTATTTTTTGGCTGTGACAAAAACCTCCTTGCCTCGAACACCTGGGCTGAAGGCTCGTGTCTGTCGGTGCGAAAGCAAAACTCGCTGTGTTCTGCGCAGGCTGACACAACTCATTGCATTAGGATGCATTAAAGCACCGCCTGACAGTGGCAAAGCGGATGAGACCTGACTCTTAACAGAGGCTGTTTCCATCCCAGCTCACATTTAGGTCTCAATTATCTTATCTGCTCTGCCACTCGCATACTTTCCAGATAAGAAATGTGTCCTCCCCCCCTCCACCCTCCCGGCCCCGCTTCTGGAAGGAGCTTAGAGTTCAAACTGAAACCACAACCAATGGTAAGATTTAATATACTATAAATAAAAATTCATTTGAGGCTAATGCTTTTTTGAAAAAAAAAAATTCTATGCCCAGGTTAACTGACACACCGGGCAAGTTTTAGTATCAGTAGTAGTTGCTGCACGTGGAAAGGGAGTATTTTCCCGAGTTCAGTTTATTCACGTGGTTTAGGTCAACGATCAGTTCATCTGAAGTTGAGAAACTGCTCAAGAGTTGGGAAGGGGAAAAAGCCTGTTTTCCTTTTCCAATCTCTGACTAAGAATGAGGCAAGCTAAGGGAGGATCTAAGATCCTGAATGCGATGGTAACAAGAGGTCATTAGTTAAATTCCCTCAACGGCAGATACTACTTCCTTTTATTAAATAACATCAGTTTTTAATGATGTCAAGTATTTTTTTCCTTCTTCTTAAGGATACAGCACACTTAAACTTGACCTAAACCAGTCAAAAGAAGCAGAAAGACACACACAAGAAACTCTGAACTGAGAGATTGCCATAGAGCAGGTAAGACGCATTTAGCTTCTATGCAAAAATTTACAGAATTGAGAGAGCATAAATATTCTTTCCTACACATATTCTGTATCTTTGGCCTAACAAAATCAGTACCAATTTTGGCATTAAGTCTGTTTTAACCACTACTAAATAAATGAAAGTTTTCCATCAGAAGAAAAAACAAACACCACTCTAATGTTGAAATGAAGGTTCCTGGTTATTGCTTAAATCATTTTCGAAAATGCTTAATCAATGTATTCTTAACGACCAACTATTTATTATCTGTATTACTACAGCACCCGTGAGCTTCAGTTACACTGGAGTAACACCTACAAAGCCACAGCAGAAGTGACGCCTGCTCGCTCAGAAGAGATTACAATCATCTAAAAGGTGAATAGTTAAGAAACACAGGGGAGCACAAGGAAATACACGACTGGAATTTATATTCTCTGTAACTGCACTTTAGTACCCTTTCCCCTATGCACTGGAAGGAACAAGGTGGACAGTTTCTTCCTTCACCCACCTCATTCCCCCAGAAATAATCCTCCAAAAGTCATGTAAAGATAAAAAAAACAACCCCTGAACACAGAAGGAAGATGTCTTGGCTGGTAAGATTGGGGAAAAAAACCCCTATACATTTACACACACTTTAATACCTCCACTTCCCACATGAGACAGAAAGGATTTCAGTTTGTAAGTTGTCACGCCACAGAGCAAGACTGAACTGCCAGAAAATAAACATCCCTGGGGATGGCTAAAAGGGCAGGTGAACTGCGGAGGCAGAGCTGCTGAGGCAAATCCATTCAAAACTCTTTCAGACACTCTTGAAAAAAAATCACAATCCCACCTCCTTTAACAAAACATCCAGCGAGTCCGTACGTTCGCTCCGGTGCAAGGGGCACACACATAGCTTTGGAAAAAACCCTGGGGGACCGGCTCTGGGTGACTCTGCTCTGGCAGGGGGGTTGGATGAGAAGATCTTTCGAGGTCCCTTCCAATCCCCAACATTCTGCGATTCCGATTCATTTAAAGGAATTCTTTGACCATTGACCACTGCGACACGTTAGTGCATCCAACACAAACCAGCAGCCAGAGCTGTTTGCCAAAGCTTTCTGCTCGGTGTTGGATTGAAAACCCAAACTCTTTTTGCTGTGTAATAAATCAGTGCTCTGCGTTTAGCAATTTCCAGCAGTACCATATGCTACGTAGTCCCATATGTTCCATTACAAGGAAGGAAAACATCATCTCAACGTGAATCATCAGAGACTATATGCTGGTAAATCTGGCTTAAACACTCACTACGTTCAAGGGCAGCCCTCAGTAAACCTGCTCAATTTTACGTCAGATTCCATGCAACAACAAAAAATAAAAATCACTTATTCAGAATTAAAGGGGGAAAAAAAAAAAAAGAGTTTTCATGTAGGAAGTGAGCACAAGCGTTTGTGTCTCTCCAGAAGAGACTGTGCACAAAATTTGGCAGACATTCATCAATTCCAATCTAATAAAGATATCCTGCCCAGAAAATGATGATAGTGTCTGGCAGTCAGAACACCTTCCATCCCATACTGCTTAACATACGTGAAAATAACGTACACCGCACACCAGATTCACTCCTCCCAATTCCTCCCAGTGCTGAACAGCAGTTCCTCTGGCACACGGCAGCTGCCATGTTGGGCACTGCAGTAATTTTGGTGAGTAAATTGTGAGAAAAAGCAAAGAAACCAAACCGATGTCTGCGTTTTCGGCAACAGGGCAATCCAGTAGGCAGCATCAAGGTCACCATCTGCCCTTCTCGTGAGGAATTTCGTGGTCTCTCAGGTAACCCAGCATCACAACAAAGAGGGCAGGGGCAGAAGGGAGTGCAAATGGGGAGGAATTCCCCAGCCGAAAACTTTTAGAGGCCACCTGACGAAGAGCAGCTCACCTGAACGAGCTGTGCTCTGCCTCTGCCCAACGAACCCCCACGATCCAGCCGTGCCTCATTACCCTAATATTCAGAAAGACAGGTTGAAATTAATACGCCGGCCAAGCTGTGAGAACGTCCTTATTTGCAAGTCTTTTGCAGCCGAGCAGGAAGGCGTGCGTCTGCGCGTTCCCACATACCGATTGGTTTCATTAAATTCAAAATAAACCAGAGTCCATTTTGACCTAATATTCAGGGTGGGGAAAAAGTAGTAATTACATCGACATCAAGCTATTACCTGTTCAAGGGCGTAAGTGCTTACTTCATTAACAACTCAGACAAACTTGTTTTGTAAGCTCCCTATATTAAATTTGAAATTTCCCTGCCCTTACAAATTAAACGAACCATTTCTTACACAAAGGGAACGTCCAGTAAAACAACACAAACACAAGGAGGAGAACATAAACAAGAAAACTTCCACACTGCTCAAATCAAAACGCATTCCCTGCCATCCTCAGTAAGAACAAGACATCCTGCCCATAAAACGGTGATAGTGTCTGGCAGTCATAACACCTTCCACCCTAAGCTGCTTAACGTATGTGAAAATAACGTATGCGACATGCAAGATTCCTTCCTCCCAGAGCTGAAAAAGTAGTTCCCCTGGAACACGGCAGCTGCCACGTTGGACATGGCAGTAATTTTGGAAAGTAAATTGTGAGAAAAAGCCACCTAGACAACCTAATTGCAACAATTTATTTGAATTCACTGAAACAACTTCTTAAAAACTCCCAAACTAGTAGTACTCCAGGTTTCTTCAACCTGAGAGTAAAACTTACCAACCTCCATAAACATATATTCTTCAAATTTCCAACAGGCTGTAAAAATTAAATACCCACAACATCGTTCTACAAAATAAGGGCACTATGTCACACTACAAACAGCGTTCTTTAATGCCACAAAGGAGGCCTTTACAAAGATTCTACCCCAGCTGCCACAGTATCAGAACTAACTAGGAGGGCACTCGGATTTCCAACAACCTCCAGTATCTCAGGAGATGGACGACCACACCCAATTAATTTCCTTTAATTCTTGTTTCAACTTTCCTCCTCATTAATGAGGAGCCGAGGTTCATGTCGAGTTACAGTTCCCAACGCACGACACCGACGATGATTTTACGCAGCGCGCGCTCCCCCGTCGCGCGCCGCAATACAGCCAGCAGCTCAAAAGAAAAAGTGAGACCGTGAGATGTAAAAACAGCATGAGAGATGTCCTCCCTTTTACCCAAAATACCCAAGGAACCCCAGATATACCAGACAAATACTTTCCAAAATGTGTTTTCACTCAATAAATTGAAACAAACCTAGCAGAGTGATTTCAGAGAGCGTGCCAGGAAAACTCACGGAGCTATCCCTGAAAGAACTAACGAAGAGGCACAAGGCAATTGCATAATGTTTATTACGCAGCACTAAGCCAAAGGCAATCAAATCATTCTGGTTTAATCAATGGCCTTCAAATGAGGAAGTAGTATGAAAATAATAAGCATAAAACACTCCTTTGGGTTTACTTCTTTGATTCTTTTCCTGTTGTGTAAAAGTGTATCTACTAAAAGAGCTGAGTGTTGCTGAAATATGGTTTCACAAAAATCTACTTCTTTGATACCAAGAACTGCACTTTCATTCAAACTCACTCTGCTGTAAATGCTGTGACTGAACCACAGAGAGGTTCCGTTAAAAGACTCCTAACTCTGTTCTAAAACAAAAGAACCATCTTCTATTTAAACACATTAACACTAGGGTTGGGTTTTTTTCCCCGTAAAATGAACAGATAAATTAAAAGTGTCACTGACACTGGGACCCCTCTCCTTTCCAGCCACAGGGTTTCCTCCTGAACAGCCCAAGTGAGCCCAGAGAACTCCAGCCTGGCTACGTACAAACAGGGTGTTCTACAGGCAAGACAGCTCACTAGTCAGAAGGGACAGAGCCCATATTTAGAACATGCATAAGTAGAAATACCTCATCTTTTAAAGCTGTGACTTGCAAGGATCCTTTGTAAACTGATAACAAATGAAACACAGCAAAAGGGAAGTACAGAGAATCACTGTAACACACTTGAAGCATGAGTTTGCAATCTGAAAACTCTTGTATGGAGAAGGGAAGATGGAAACAATCTCACTCAAGTTTTCCTCAAGTCAGATCCCAAAGGAAGTTATATGATGAGTTATAGCGTAAATAAAACTCTGATTCTACAAAATCTGAAAAAAACTATACATTAACACAGACACAAACAGTTTGCACTGCGTGCACAAAAGAATTAAGCTGCCAGATATTTGTATGAATTTCAATGTTAAAAGGGAGTTTCTGAACAAGTATTTACATTTAAAACACTCCCTACATTGCTACATTACTCCGAGAACTCAGAATGAGCAAGCTACCAGAAGCAGTACAGGTCTAAAGACACCCAAACAAACACGGTGTATTATTTGTCTCCACTAACAATCCATTATCAATGCAGACATACCAACGCGTGTACTCTGATAAATGTAGTACAAGATTACATTAAACTAATGACCACCAGCAAAACAAGCTCCATCACTCTATGAACCGTAAATATTTGTTGAAAAGACACAAACAGACCTTGGGGAACAGATTGGAGCCCACTTACCCTCACCCAAACAGGAGCACCGTAAACCGTGGTCAACCATCCCAGCCCTGGCACGCTCTTACCCGCAGAACTCTGAGTCGCGCCGCGCGGGGCGGAACGGAGAGGCCAGGAGCATTCCCCATCCATCCAGAACCCTGAACTGCTTTCATCGTCTTGTCTGAATCCCTATCCTGGGAAGGCAGGCGAGGCGATTGGAAATCTTGGATTTCAGAAAATGGGAATGGAGCTCTCTCCCACTGCCTTGGGTAAGTCCTCCTGCTTGGAGGCTTCTGCACGGCGAGGAGGCTCTACCAGCACCACCTGTTTTGCCGTTTTTAAACAAGCAGGGCAGCTGCCACCGCACTGTGTGCTGAGCCCGAGCGCTCCCCACGTCTGACCCGCTGGAGCAAAAGCCGAGGGGAACGCACTGGCTGTGGGAGCGAACCCAGTGCCGAGCTGGTCAGTTCTGCCCAGGCTGAGCCAGGGACCAGGGAAAAAATCTGGGTGCTACCAGGGCTACTAAATTTGAGGAGTATCATAGTAATAGGATTAGGGAATTAATTCTGCGTATGTTCCTGGAATAAAAAAAGAAAATGCACAAGGAGATATATATAAAATAAAATTCTATAGGGCTGAGTACTTGCCTAGTGTCCTCCTCCTTTCTCCTTCCCACGCAAATATGAGTACTGCTAGATGACATTCAGCACCTACAGCAAATCATTTCTGGATGTCATTAAAAGGACAGATACATCTGCTAAACCCAGACCCAC
>NW_009706969.1:2673-3737 GCF_000703405.1 Apaloderma vittatum | reverse complement strand
TATTTTATTTTATTTTATTTTATTTTGTCTTGTTTTGTTTTATTTTGTTTTATTTTATTTTATTTATTTTAAATTTACTTTTCCTAAATTGCCCTTCTGTGCAGCCCAGGTAAACCTGAAAGTCCTCTGATCACCAGCCCTGGGCTACCCTTGACCCTGGCAGCATCTTCAAAGGGAGCATGAACCTGCTGCGGAGCGTGCAATGTTTGCTCACGTCATATCGGTCAAGCAGCTACCGCCTTCCTGCCCTGGGGGGTTTCGTCAGCCTCCCGCACCACTCCAGGGGAGACCGGTCGGCCACTGCTGCTTGCACAAGGTCAGTCCCCCTGCCACTGCACAGATGATTCCTGTGACGAGCTCCCTGCCCTCCATTCCTGACTGGTGTTCCAGTCTTCTTGGGGCAACTCATTAATTAAGTGCTTGCTCAGCTCACTAAGGTATAAGGTTCATTTTTCCACCCTTCGCTAATCTAAGGCCCTTCTGAGCCCACGTCCCGGCAGTGCTGGGCACGTTGTCCTGGGTCCAAGCAGAGGCAGCTGTGCCCAGTGGTGGGCAGAGATGGAGGTGATGCAGCATCAGGACACCCAGCCCATATCTGGTCTCACTTGGGTGTGTTTCAGCTCCTTACGTGGGATTTCGCAGCCCAAAGTGCTTTCCTGGATGGGTCTGAAAACGGTGTATCTGAATTTGAGAATGTCTGAGCCATTGGGCACGTGGAGAGGAGAGATGCTGAAGACGTCCCCGCTCGTTGCAGAAGGGATTGGACTATATGACTGTTGAAGGTCCTTTCAAACCCAAACTATTATACAATTTTATGTTCATCCTTGTTGCCTCCCAGCTGTGCCCTTGATAGAGGCTGGGGCATTTCAGGTGCATCAGGCCTCTGGTCACAACATAACGGACCATTTCTCTTCCCTGTGTGACAACTCTGTTTCAAAATGAATTCATTAAGGTTTTTTTTTTTGTAGTGCTGGTAACAGGCAAATGGGCACCTGGCCCTAGTGGACCCGGTCTGGTGGGGCTGAGATCCCAGCAGTGAGCAGCAGTCCAGCCGCAGGGTCTGC
>NW_009706969.1:1788-2449 GCF_000703405.1 Apaloderma vittatum | reverse complement strand
AGGAATGCAAAGACCAAACTGCCCAGAGCAGCTGGAGGGGGACATGAGGACAGGGATGGGGAGGAACAGCTCACAGCAGCCCCAAGAATCACAGAATGTTCAGGGTTGGAAGGGACCTCTAGAGGTCATCTAGTCCAACCCCCCTGCCAGAGCAGGATCCCCTAGGACAGGCACAGTGGAGCGGGAAGCCATGACCCCTTGCTGGAGTTGGGCAAGGAGATGCTGGGGTGGCATTGGACAGGGCACACCTAAGAGCAGGCATGTCTCATGACGATTGTGAAAGACTCCACCAGACCTCTCCTGGAGAGACCAGGGACCTCGCTGTGTGCTGTCCCTGACGGGTTTGTGTCGCTGCCTTGGAGGCAGAAGGCTGCCAAGTCCAGCCCTGACCCACCCTCCCAGCTCACCAGGCACTTTCCAACCCTGGCAATTCTCGCAGGATATAAATTGTGTCGGAGGGAAGTGCCGGGGCAGGCGAATAAAGGTGTTCCCACGAATTAATAGGAGGAAAATAGAAAAAAAAAACCAACCCACATGTGCCAGTTGGGACTCGCCCCTGGAGCAGTGCATTGTCTCTGGCGGGCTGGCTGCGCACTTAGAGCGCGGTGCCTTTGAAGGACGATTTAATTCCACTCCTGGGAGGTGTCACCTGTTGGCATCG
>NW_009706969.1:0-1548 GCF_000703405.1 Apaloderma vittatum | reverse complement strand
CGCTGGCCCCGCGGCTGCAGCGCCCCGGCGCTTCTCTGCTGGGTCGTAAACATGTTGTGCAGGGTATCGGCATGGGCACGGCACTGCCACCAAAGCCCCCCCGGGGCAGGGAGCCACATCCTCCCACCCCAGCCACGACACCCTTGCCTATGTTGAGCGTCTCCCCCAGGCAAGGCTACGCTGGCCGGCATGTATTTGCCTGGATGGAGAGATGGTTGCGTTTGTAAGCTGCCTTTGCTTCCCCACTTCTCTTACGGGGTTGTCAGGATGAAAAGAGAAGCTGCCCGGCCCTGAGGCTCGGATAGCATCAGGGTCACCCCATGCCGCAGGGACTTCCACCCGTAAACACCCAGGGCTTGTTTGCAGCCAGCTTTCGTAGCCAAAGTTTCTGGGAAAATTGCAAGTAGCGAGCACATTTCCAAGAATTTGGAGCCATTGGGGCTATGTGTGTCCTGATAAAACAAACTCTCTCTGCAAACCCACGGAAAAGGGCTGAGCACGGCTTTACACTGCCCGTGGCCTGACAGCTTCCCTTTATGGGAGCTATTTTGGGTCTTTCCTGGCCCGGTCTCAGCACAAGCTGCTGCCTCTTTTTGCTTCAGCTGAGCCTTTGGATTCACGTGCCCACAGGCTGAACTTGGTCAGAATATGAGATCCTGAGCTAGTTTCTATGGGTATAACACAGTGCTTGGTTCGGTGTTGAAATCTTGGCTCTATACATAGACTGCAGGAACTGAGGTATTGGGGGAAGACAGTTGCTGTTGTAATGTTTTGGTAGCTTTGCATTGCCCAGGCAACCGAGGAGGTGAAAAGCACCTGAATTTCACCCAGTCCCGGACAGCCTCGGGGGATTAACATGCACTTGTGGCTTCTGCAAAGTGTTGATAAAGAATGAGCTGGGTTGTTCCCCGAGGGAGGGGGTGGACGGGGCTCTTGAGATGGGCAATAAATCAAGGCGAGGCCTTAGCCAGCACTTCACCTCCTGCTGGCTGAGGATCCAGCTCTCCCTGGCTACTTTTCCCGTGGACTCTGGCTCTTGCAGAGGCCGTGTCTTCAGCAGGGTGGCTCTGACCATCGAGAGGGTCCAGCTTCTGGAGGGATAGCAATTTTGGTGTCACCTCCCCGGGGCAGCTCAGGATCCTGTCACCCCAAGGCAGGTGTGTGGGTGGCATGTGCTTAGCCTGGTACCTGCGTGTGCGTGCAGGCATGTGCACACGTGTGCAATCCTTCTGCTAGTGCTGGCATTGCTCTCCCACCCCTTGGGTCCGGGCTGGGAGGTGCAGAGGGCTGAGCAGGAGCGGAGATGGGGACAGTGAGTGAGCTGCTGGGCTGGAAAAGTACTGGGCAGTGCTTGCGGTTTGCTGGGTGCCCCTCGTTGCGGCAGATGCTGGGGGATTTCTCTTTCCTCGGGTGACAGTGGCCGATCCTGTGTCCCTGAGTGAGGGTCTTGGCTGCAAATCCAGGTGCTGGAGCCTGTTCTGAGGGATGATGCTGGGCACTGAGCAGGCACTGCCCCTTCTGCCACCCCCAAACGTGTGCACCGAGCCC
>NW_009706968.1:0-1949 GCF_000703405.1 Apaloderma vittatum | reverse complement strand
CTAATCCCACATCCAGGTCATTGATGAATGTCATCTTCATCTTCCAGATGTGTCCATAAACCTTTGCTTCCTTGATTTGGTACCGGATAGAAACTTCTTTTTTCTGGCCCATTTTAATATTGAACTAGAAACGGTTTCAGAAAACCTCACAATGACGTGGCCACCACCGGCGACCTTTGCACAGTCCCGTATCAAAGGCAAACAGAAGAAAATTGCTTCATGTGGAGGTGATGCAACCAGAAACCGTCTCTGAAGCAGCTTTTTACATGCAGCCAGTGTCTACCCAACTCCCCTAAACGGTATCCAGTCTCCTGACAGTTTTTTTTTCTTCAGAGATGCAAAAGCAAAATTATCCTACGCTTTTCAAACGCTCGTGGGGTTATTTGATATTTTAATGCTTTTATGGCTTCGGACTTCAGGGATCAAAATACCAGCTGATAGAGCAAAAGCCCAGTCCTCTGGACTGATTTGAAGTCTCTGCCAGCTGTCCAGTATGTTCAGATTTTTCTACCTTTCATTTTTCTCACACACACTCAGAGGTCTTCCAAGAACCCCGTCGTGCCACCTGCCACTCCCCAAACCACCCGCCACAGCGCTTACCTTCTGGAGCCTGTTGCTTTGTTGGTCTGCCCACATCAAATACTGGGTTTGCTGTGAAATTACATGAATTTTTATGTACTTCATAGCCAGAATGGAATTTGACATTTTTAATGAATTGTACATTGAGAGCAGAATTATGTGCTGAGAAGACGAGCAATTTCTACTGACCGATACAAAAAAAAAAAAGTTTTCTTTTTTACAGGTGGCTGGATATTATTTTTAGGTTGTCGAATACCGTGAAATGAATGTTTCGTTGTTGGACTGCATCACCTCATTAGCCTTGTGATGCTTCTAAAGGGGGTTACCTGCATTCATTAGTGTAAGGAAAAACCTTGGGTGTTACAGCAGGGGTGTTCAGTGAGAGGACAAGCAGTTGAGCACGGGATAATGATGTGAAAAGAGGTGGCACCTTGGGTCTGGTCTGTGAGGAACAGAAAGGCAAATTGAAAGGCAAATCGGTTTCCTTAAGCTACCTTGAGGCTCTCTAAGTATTGCCTGAAGCCTTCATCGACCCCATCTAGCCCGTAATATCTGCAATTAAATATAAATGCATCGACCTATCACTCTTACATGGACTTCAGCTGGTTTGGTTAAAAAAAATCTTTACAAATCTCTTTGAAAGGCAGTACAGTTGTAGACACTGATCATTCACATTCGGGTTTTTAAGTAGATCGCTTCTCCTTAACACACATCCCTTCCCAGAAACTTCTTTTTCCGAGCCAGCCGGGTTGAACTGAAGAGTTGCTGAACATTTCTGAACATTTTGGTCACTGTGGGTTAACCACGCGCAGCAGCTCAGCCCCGCGCTGCCCCTCCGGGGGGATGGAGGAGAGAATGGGAAGGGGGAAAGCGTGAAAACTTGCAGGTTGGAAGCCAGTTTGTTACAAAAGCTAAACCTTCTTGCTCTCTACAAGTACTTGGCAGAAGGTTGTAAACGAGGTCGCGTCGGTCTCTTCGCCCAAGTAACAAGTGATAGAACAAGAAGAAATGGGCTCAAATTGCTCCAGGGGAGGTTTAGATTGGATATTGGGAAAAATTTCTTTACTGGAAGAGTGGTGAAGCATTGGAACAGGCTGCCCAGGGCAGGGGTGGAGTCCCCATCCCTGGAGGTGTTCAAAAATCCTGTAGGTGTGGCACTTGGGGACATGATTTAGTGGTCACGGTGGTGTTGGGTTGATGGTTGGACGATCGTAGAGGTCTTTTCCAACCTTAACGATTCTGTGATTCTGTGACAGATACCGTAACTCCTCATGTCCCCCCTCATCCTTCACCTTCCCCCAGCACGACATCGTGTTGTCTGGGACATCTCCTGGGTCATTGGCCCCCGCGGTGTGTCCCTCCAACTCCTC
>NW_009706967.1:0-24272 GCF_000703405.1 Apaloderma vittatum | reverse complement strand
CTGGGTTTTAGCTCAAACCCAGGACACATGTCATAGGAGGCAGTATTTCAGAGGGCACTTATCTAGATAGAGTTTGGGAAAACCGAGAGAAAGACAGGGAAAAATGACCTACTAAGCAAGTCAGTCAACTAAAAGAAAGGAAAAATTGACTCAGCATCCTCCACATTTACACCAACAACACAATTGTGATTAGTCTCCCAGGAAACAGTTTGGTGAAAACTTTCCCATTGTCCTATGTAAGACTTGCAGGGTTTTAATCCACAACATTATAAATACTGAAGTAAAGCACTGTAATTGTCCTTCTGCAAAGTAGCCTTTGGAAGAATACAGCTGTAAACTTTGTTGCTCCAGAAAGTCTCTGTCTGACTGTGCTTTGTAAACAGCTGGAAGTTGTCCTTCTAAGGCTTATATACTGCTTTTTATCTCACAGAACCAATCTCAAAGCTTGAATAAATTCAAAAGTACTGTAAATGCTATTCTAAAGATCACAATTTTAATGTATGAATTTTGATGTAGCTATATTCTCTGGAAATACTCTACACTCCATTAAAGAATTATGCAGAGAATCTCTTGCTCTCATTTTCTACATCCCCAGGCCTGTTTTTCTGCACATAGTGAAATTGTTTTAAATAGTTTTATTACACACAAGCGTAACGTCCACGTTATCTAGCAGAAACACAAACTTTTTTTGATGCAGAGGAATGAATAACAAACATCTCCCTCATGTGAGGACTAAGAATGTTTGGGTTGTTCACCCTGGAGAAAAGAAGGCTCCAGGGAGATCTCATAGCTACTTTCCAGTACTTAAAGGGGGCTTATAAGAAAGATGAAGATAGACTTTTTAGCAGGGCTTGTTGTGGTAGGACAAGGAATAATAGTTTAAACTAAAGGAGGGTAGATTTAGACTAGGTATATGGAAGAAATTTTTTACAGTGAGGGTAGTGAAACACTGGAACAGGTTGCTCTGTGCCAGAGGATGGCGGAGGCCCCATTCCTGGAGGCATTGGAGGTCGGGTTGTACAGGGCTTTGAGCAACATGATCTAGTTAAAGATGTCCCTGCTTACTATGGGGGAGTTGGACTAGATGACTTTTAAAGATGGCTTCCAGCTCAAACTATTCTATAACGCTATGATTAGGGGGCTGATTAACTCAGTGAGTTATAGCATGGTGCTGATAACACCAAGGTCACGGGTTCAATCCCCATTCAGTCCCCATGTGTTGCCTGATCTAATTGAGAGGTGTCCCTGCCCATGACAGGCAGGTTGGATTAAATGATCTTTAAGGTCCCTTCCAGCCTAGGCCATTCTGTGATTCTATGATTCTATGATTCTATGATTCTATGATTCTATGATTCTATGATTCTATGGTTCTATGATTCTATGATACAATCTATGTTGTTATTCCTACATGTCCCAACAAATCAGGGGAGAGAGTTCAAACATGACTACCAGTGTATTTAATTCTTACTATGCAGCTGAGGACTCTGATGCTACAATATGTGTGATCATTTACAATTGTTTTTCTCAAGTTTCAGTGTTCCCAACACCAACTCCAAACTGTCAGCTTACAGAAGACAGATAGACTAACAAATATATAAGTCCTAGAACATATCTTCTTCTTTCTTGTACATAATTTATCAACATGTAACATCATGCTGATTTTAGACATAAAAGTATTATCTTCAATAGCATGGTAGCAAGAATTAAACCTTCCCTCGCTTAAGACAAACAGAGGTCTGTGCCACTATAAAAATTTTATACTAGAAAATTCTGACATTTATTGTTCATGGCTGTTTTGTTTGTTTGTTTTTAACAGAAAACAGTCATTTGGTGCAATCTAATAGTTCTGTCTTGAAAATTTACTAAAATAAGTTTCCATATTCTTACTATCTGTTGTTCTGCTGCAGCAAGGTAACTCAGGATGTTAAAGTTAGAAGAAGCAAAACTTTCCACCTCCTAAAAAAAGTTTGCAAAGCTCATTGCTCTAGAGAGAACAGTGGGGTCACTCGTGGCATGGTATTCTATTAGGCAGGAGGACAAATGATTCTTTGAAGAAACTGTCATGGAACTTAGCTAAGCTCCTAGATAAGCTGCAGAACAGTGCCTTGAAGGTTTCACTAAAACTGACAAATTCTTCAAAACATTTTGCTTTAAACAAATTATTTTTATTTTTGTTTGACCTAGTGCTTTAAACTTCATAATGAAACTTTTAAACAATCCTGAGAGGATTAGATGTTAGTTTGTAAGACTATCTGGACACTCTGGTAATTGTAAATCTTTCTTCTGATCACATTGATTTACTATTTACGCATTTTTCATGTAGAAAACATCTCTAGCTAATTATGCTTCTCCTTCATGCCCATATTTTGAAAATAACCAGAGGACGTACATGGAACATGCAACTGGGACTCATTATCAGGTCAATAGTTACCAAACAGTCACTTATTAAACTACTATGCTTGCCACTATTGAATCAATAAATATGTATTACAGATAAGGAGATGGAAGTCATGTGCAGCCATCGATGCATCACAGTGCTTTTAATTCTCTATCATAACACACTTTGTACTTTGAGTTCATGGTGTTGTGCTGCAACCCTTAATTTTTTATCTAGTATCTTTCACCCTTCCTTTTCTTTTCAATTTTTCTGCTCTCTTCACTTCTTCAGGATTCTGACCTACTTCAATTTTTTAATTCCTCCGCAAAGTACTATTAAATAGTTTCCTATGTCGTAAAGTATCTTAAGCAGTGCTCTGTAAATTCAATTTGTTGAATGCTACCATTTCAAACACACTTGGAAAGGCTTTAATACTGTCCACTTTTTATGGATTTAAAAATATGAGTGAGGTTTTAGTACCCCCTTTCTCCATCCCTGAATTGCAACTATTTCATGTTCTGGATTCAGCTCTAACACTGTTTGAGTGACTACACTGTTTGCTGTTTCTCTTTATGACCTATGTACTCTTCTTGAAATATGAGAATGATGGTTTTATCTAGAAATTGCTTATTGCCCTTCAATGGTCACATAGTTACATCTCAGCATTATAAACAGACTTCAAGCCTACACAGTTATTTCCATGCTTCCTTTACCCAGCCATACCACATAGCAATGTAATTACCTTCATCCTGGCCTGCCTTAATAACTGTTATTGCTCAGCAATGCTAAATGTCATGGCCATTTACATCTTTCTTGAATTTAATAAATGAAAAATCTGTTCTATTGTGCTGTCTTGTCTTCAAGCTTTTAACTATGTTACTTTTTTTTATTTTTACAAGCTTTTAACACTAATATAGAGATGTAACCATAGACAATTCTAGATTCTATGTCATTATAGATTTTATATTTACTATAAATGCCACATTTTGTACACTATTATTTCCTGATAGGTGGGTAACAGCTCCATCCTTTCATATTGAAACAGAACGTCTTGGAGAATTGCATCATTCAGATTTTTGTTTCCTTTATTTAGAGGAGGAGGGCAGGAGGTCGGGAAGAACAATCATGTTTTCTATTTCATTAAAGAGCAGCTCTTCTGCCACTAAAACTGAGACTGACAGTTTTGTTGCATCCTTTAGATTTTATGATGCTCAAAATAACATGACCTTGGGCCTTTTGTTTGCTTTCAAGATGTACATTAAAGAAACAAGAGGAAGATCTCCGAAGAGGCAGAAAAGGTAAAGCAAGATGTATGATGAAGTCCATCAGGGTAAACTGTCTGACAAAAAAGATACCAAACTAAACAGAGCATACCAGTTTTTATAATACAAACACCACTTTTTCTTTTATTTTTTTTTAAATGATAGATAAAATAGGTATCTTCTTAGAGAAAAAAAGATATCAAGGATCCGAGCCTCACTCAGTTATTTTGAGTCCCTTGGTCCAATTCTACTGGTGCTTCTGAACTTTGGCAAGGTTTTTATTTCAATGGAGAAAGACTATAGCAAGACTGTACCATGCACTTCCTTAAAGATACTCATTTTCCCAGTGAGGACATAAAACTATAGTGCCTGGGAATGATATATATGTATGCTAGAAGAGAATTTACCAAAGATAGGAAATTCTCTGCCAGTGATTTGCAGTTAGGTGATGGTTCATTTGTAGCAGCTGAGTGGCGCAGTGGGATCATAACTATATTTGAGAATCTAGCACAATATTTCCCTGAGGTGTTTCCATTACTGAAGTAGCTGAACTACTATATATTTTATATATTCAGTGATCTATTATAGCCCTAGAAAACAAAACAAAAACATCCAAAGTGATGTTTTGTCCATTTATATAAATTTATAGATATTTGTATTTACCTCACATATAATTTTTTCCCAAAACTTTCTGTTACTTCTTCATTGCTTTTTTTATATGAACTATGCTTTCTAAAAGTAACTCTCCAAGTTCACACTATCTAGTTATAAATGTCCAGTTTTTTTGAGCTACACTTCTAATCTATAGATAAGAGGCATGCTTTAGCATTATACCAGTCGTATTTCTGGAATGATTATATTCATGCTCCCCTCCTCTCCCAGTGGAATGGTGTATATTTCTGCTAGTGATTAACAAGAATCTGATGCTGCTCTTTCATATTTTGAATTCAGATTTACAGTGTTAGTTTGGCATTTAAAGATGCCAGCATATATGTTAGAAACTCTCTAGCGTGCACATTGTTTCTTGGATTATTAATATTGACTAACTTTAACAAACTAACAGAGAAAAACAATTTGCAAAGAGCAGAATAATTATACCAAAGAACTTTATTTTTTTTCTTCCCGAGGCTGTTTCATACAGTACTGCATTTTATATATCTCAGAAAAGTACATATAACTATCACATTTACAGATTGCCAGGCTTAACAAAAGGTTTTATTATATTTAATAAAGAAAACCCAAACCCGTATTTTTCCATTCATTAGGGAGGTATGATAATGGTTAATACTTTCTAAGACTATCTGGCTAGAATATATTTACATTTCTTTAGGTACACCTGAAATAACTGCAAAGATGTGCAAAGCTTGTTTTACAGCAATGCAAAGCACCTTATGAAATACTTTGGCTATTAAAAAATAAAGCAATCATGCAACTGCTTTTACTTATTCCTATTTAGAGCTTTCTGTTTGCACTTCTGAAAGCTGTCTTTCCTAATGTAGAGATTTGGGTTTAGTTAGGATTTATGGCAGCATAAAGGAAAAAGCTGCCAGAAGTGATTTTAATCCATTAAAAGAAGCTTTATAAAATGATGGAATCACAAATTAGAGATGCTATTTGCCAAGTATAGCTTTTTCCTTATAATTAAATCCTAACGCACAGTTGTCCTGTTATTTACTATAAGGTCTAACTTATTCGTGTTCTAATCTCCTGTAAATTGCTGGGCTCTTTCGGACAGCTGCTGAGCACCCTCAGCTGCCCCTGAAGTCAATGGAAGCTTGTAAGTGCTCATGACCTCTTTAGCATTTCAGCCCTGAGCACCTTACCCATTTACTACCTGTCTAGGTCTTAAAAGAAGTCAGCTCTAAGCTCTTGTCTACATTGCACACTGTGCTGCAATGTAGAAAAGTGGCCTATAATAGAGCTATTTTGAGCACTGGAACCTGGTTAGCAGAAAGGAGCTGGGGGACTTAATTCCCTGAGGTACCTGCTTACCACTAGCTAATTCTATGAAGCTTCTCGTAAAGCCAAAGGGACACTGACGTTGCTTTCAACGGCAAATGACTAAAACAGTAGGGTGTGGGGTTTTTTCTTATGAGGCCAGTAAGTCACTGCACTAAATGTCACAGTTGTGAAGGAGGTCGCATCTTGCTGCTCAGGGGCTAGCCAGAGTGGTTCACTAGAAACTATTCTTCCTAACTCTTTTTCCCAGATGTTACCTGAGATATGAATGTTGGGGAGGTTGACTTCTACTGTAGCAACACCCACCAGGAAGTTTACCTGTCATATGGCAAATATATACTCAGTGACATATTAGAGGAGAGAAGGAAAACCAGGAAAAGCCTAGAGGCTGAGTGCTAAGAGTAAAATGATCCACATGCTTTGCAGCTTACTTTCTCTTGCTCTTCTGAAGAGGAATAAGCTAACCAGCCCAGAGCATCTTACGCTACTTTATCAACAGAAGCTTCTTTCAAGCTATTCCTTTACATTAGAAATGTATTTCTGAGCACAGACTTACTTGTGCAGCTGAGAGAAATGCATTAACCCTGTTGCTTCCAGGGACACCCTAGATGAAACTTACATTGTGTAAGTAATAAATTCTGACACACAGGAGTGCTGGTGCTGTGGTGTATGTCTGTTGCCTACCAGTGCTGAAAGTCACTGACTCACGGAGCTATAGTTCTTCAGTGACAGACACTATCCAGGTTTTTCAACCTTGATTCTAAGGTTTGCTTGCACCTGACAGTGTGAGTGATAATGACAGTTACCAATGCAAGAATTAAAAAAAAAAAATCCAATCATTAAGAAAAAGAATGATAAGAACGGATTTATCATGAAGAAATCTCATTTTACTCTTACTGTTTTATGTCTTTAAAATTGTCTTAACAGAAAAAAAAAATCAAAGCCATCTCTTTTATTAATACTGATCAGACAAGTACTTGTTTTTATAGAAAATAGTAAGAAATCTTCCAGACAATTTTCTTAAGGAAAAAAAAGTGTTTTCAGTGTTTCTTTTATTGTTGGAGAAGAAAAAGAACAGGAAGATTTTATCTTACAAAAGCAGATAATATAAATCAAAAAGGTCTGACTTGGTTTTTTTTAAGGATTAAAATCTAATAAACCCCCTTTTCCTGTATCTCTGGTTTATGGACATGATTTGGAAAAATCAGAAATGAAAGAATATTGCATCTAAGATACCTTACTAGAAAGAGATCCATTTTGGCATCTGGAAAAATGACACTGTCACCGAGACAAATTGGTTTTCCGTTTTTATTTGTCATTAGGCCCAATGAGAACAAAAGCCCAGGAATGACATCCAAGACAACAAAACATGCATGTACCTCTAAAAAGTGAGCTACAGAAATTCCTTTCTCCCTGATCTTTCTATAAACAGATAGTTTTATACAATGTTAAATAGTATTTGTCTGTGATCATCAAGAAAGAGTTTCTCCTCTAAATCTTGGATAGACATAATTTTATGTGATACTTGTAATTGCTATGCAAATTATGGCTTTATTGTATTTCTTTATTAATTTCTCTTATATATCTACCAAATTTCACAATTTTATATAGACTTTGTACTATCTTCAGTTTCAGAAAACCCAAAGGAGAAATGAAATGTAAGTTATTCTAATTTTCTTTTGAATAACTTCATCAGTTATTGAGATTATGTAGTGGATCTGAAACTTAATGATTCTTCTCTGGGCCTCCCTATTCTCCACATAGAGATTTTGATGAGCTTTCATTATGGTTTTCAATCATATGCAATGTCTTTTTCTGATTTTGTTGTCAGACTGAAAAATGATACTTAGCTAATTGGTGACATCAGCTGTACATAATCATGTTTCAGTCATGTTGGGAATTTTACTAATTATTATTCTTGTTATATATTTATCCTACATCATTCTAAGGAGGCAATCAAAGGACAATATATGATAAAGGTAAATTAGCATGAGGTCACTCAGTCTGTCCCCTGCAAAGAGGAAAAAAACCTGTGTTGACCTTATAATTTATAAACCCGTATAACTGTAAAAGTTAATTAAGATTAATGCCAAAACAGTATGCTATTTTTCAAATAGCAATGCAAGGTTAGATGTGGCTTAGGCAACATTAAACGGACAGTACTAAGCTGGTGATGATTTTCATGGAAAGCAGGTTAAAAATCCATAGTAACTAATAAACATTTTATTGAACTTTTTTTGATTTTTGTTTTTTCCACCTTCTGATTTTGATAGCTAAAAAAGTTTTATCAAATGTAATGTCCTTGCCACTACATTTGCAAGGAGTTAACATCTTAGTGTTCCACTGATTTGAAATAAATACTAGGAAGAAAAAGTCTGCTAATAATGGAGTTCACCCTTGGCTCAAAATCCAGGCTAGAAGCTTGAAAAAGATTTATAACAGTAGGAAATTAGAACCTGAAATTATATTTCATAAGGACTATGGGGGATAAAAAGCACATTAAAACTAACATGACTTCCCTCATAATAAAACCACAACACAAGAAAGACAAATATTTTTCCTAGTACTACCATATGATCCCTAGAGGTCTAGCACATATGGTGTTTCTAGATAAAATCTTACAAGCAGAAATTATTTGAAATTGAGATGTACTCTGATTCACAATTTTCTCATATCAAAAAGTCTTTGAATGATAGCAATAAAAATGTTTACCACTTTTGTTTCAGACTCAATATTTCTTTTCTTATGTTTTTAGCATTATATGAAGCTTCAGGTTAATTTTTAATTATTTCTAAAATTTATTAATTCAGGTCCCAGTTCATCAAAAACACTCAATGAAATGTAAATTAGATTTTGAATTCTTGCTATTTTGTTCCATAGCAGCTTCTATATGCCTGAACTTATACACTTGAAAGAAGAGAGGGTTAATTATAATAGTTCTTGCCTTTGAGTAGCTCTCGGTTGATTTAAACAACTCTGGGACACCAGGGTATAATGAACAGCAAGAACATCCAGAAAGAACTGTGATGTACAAGCTCATAAGGCTTTCATAAATAACATAAGCAACTATTGCAGACTTACTCTTTTATCTAATTATTGGGCTATGCATGCCTGTAATGACTGGCCTTTCACTTCTTTCTGCTAGTTTTCTAGTATAAAATATGAAAGGAAAATATATAATACATGAGATGAAAGTGCACATATTATTATGATTGCTTTGTCTGTGGAAAAAGAAAGTAGTTGCATGCATTTTGATCAAACTTATCAAGTAGAAATACTTGTTTGTAGAGATACTTGTTTGTAACACAAGAAAGTTCTACTCCAAAACTAAGTGACCATTACAATTGCATATATTTCTACTGCTTCTTCTCTTTAAGAGAAGAAAACTTTTAAGAGGAGTTAGAGACCATGTGTCAGCATTTATTGGCTGGCCCAGCTCTAACTCTCTACAGGTAAAAATAGGAATGTTCTTTATTCATTTTAAGTCAGGAAAAGGCAGAGTGTTCTAGTCACTTGTCTATAATTTGCTGATCAGATAATTTTACTGTAATTCTGTGTTGTGCTATGGATTCTCTCTGTTACCCAGTGTAAGTTGTTTAAGAGTGAGTAAATACCTAAAAATGCAGATTTTAGTCTTTGATAACTGCCTAGGGAATAAGATACATGACAATTATCTAGTCTGTTTGGTGAAACAATTTCTTGAAGTCTTCGACACAAAAGAATGTTGCTCATCTCAGCCCCTTTCCCAGCCCGTCTATGTGGGAATGCACACTGCAAAGACTCTATAATATCCCGCAAGCAATAAAAGCCTACTCTGCCTTCAAGCCTAAGATAACCAGAGGATGTGCTGCTATTTCTGTATGACATGGTGTTTAAACTCCACCACAGAGAAAGACTTGCTAGCATCAGCTAAGTACTGCAGCAGTTACTCTTAAGTGGTTGCTGGAGAGATTAGTACATATGGCTAGCTTATGTCTGCCTTCAGAGAACATCCCCTCAAATGTATGAGTCACAGCACTGCATATTTTCACAACTCAAACTTTTTTTTTTTTTAACAGACAGCCTATACACATATTGGTGTGCATATTTATATGTATGTATGTGTTTATCTGTGATAAAATTCCAAAGCTTAAAATCAATTTACAAACTCTCCTGATATGCACTGCTGAAGCAAGCTCAAATCTCTTACTTTCTTACAGATATTCACTGAAATACAGTACTGTTGCTGTAAGTTCATTTGTTTCAGTAATAATTTATAATTATTGCCTGACACATTCTCAGGCAGAGTGGCAAAGTATTTCCGCTAATCTCCTTCTGTTTTGCAAGCAAAGGAATTATCTTCTAATCTGAAAGTTATGTTCATTGTAGAGGAGAGGAGACTGGGAAAAGGACAACTTTGTGACAGCTAGGCAAGCTCATTTAACACGAGTGCTGTGCTGTGTACAACCACTGGCTGTGATCACCAGTATACAGAATAAAGTTCTCATGTTTTTTCTGCAGCACTTCACGATTTAGTTCACCAGCTAGTTTATATTTGTCTCATTATGCTTTACACTACCACACATTTTTCTTCCTCTTTTTCTTTGTTATCATGAGCAGACTACTTCACTGGTAACATCCACTGGAACAGGTTGTCCAGAGAAGTTGTTGAAGCCCCCTTCTCGGAAGTGTTCAAGGCCAGGTTGGATGAGCAACCCGGTCTAGTGAAAGGTGTCCCTGCCCATGGCACATGGGTTGGTATTGGGTGATCTGTAAGGTGGCTTCCAACTCAAACCATTTTTTTTGTGATTCTGTGATCCTGCAATTTAATGACTAGGTATGAATTGGCTTATGCCTGCATAGTCTTTTTCAGAAGCTGTTATAACATACTCTAATTTCTCAGGGTTTTTAGATGCTTTAGATTGTGGTGCTGGGACCACAAATTAGAGGCACCTCATTTTAAATATCTACTAGTAGACGTCTGAGATCGGAGTGTAGTTAATCTCATATACTATAGATGTTTCTACAAGAATAAAATTAATTTTTCTCAGGAAATGTTTATTTGTCTCCAAAGAAAAAGATGGTTAATCAGCTTGGAAATAAATAAATCATTATGTCTGTGCTTCAATTTCACTTTATATTCTAAATTTCAGCTGAATTACAAATTTCTTGAACCTCTGTTCCCCAGATTTCGTTTTATTAGATATCACTTGTGGTACTAGGGACATAGCAAACTTTCAAAAATACATTTGATTTGCATCACATCTACACAGATGTAATATTTTCTTCAAAATACATCTCAGTGAAGGGAATATTATTGTTTCAAATGAGTAAACAAGAATCCAATTTTTTTCAATTTTCTGTGTAATCCTCAGGGGATCCCTTTCCTTTTTTGCTCAACAGTTCTATCAGTTATCAGACATATTGACTAATTTTTAATCTTCATGCTTATGTTCATATGGGGGCCGGCTAGCTCAGTGGGGGGCTGGTTAGCTCAGTGGTTTGAGCATGGTGCTGACAATGAACCAACACCGAGGTCGCGTTTTCGATTCCCGCTCGGTCCCCATGTGTTGCCTGGTCTAGTCGAGAGGTGGTGTCCCTGCCCATAACAGGGAGGTTGGACTAGATGATCTCTAAGGTCCCTTCCAGCCTATGCCATTCTATGATATTTTTATTTTTTTGAAAAGATTTTAAATCCCCAAAAGACTATACTTTTATTCATCCTCCCCCCATCCCTTCCTATTAGGTACAATTTGCTCTTACCTCTCTATAATAATTATTTTTGAAATTACTGAAGGTAGATACATTTTGGTAATTACCTTAATAATTGTTTGTGCAATTTCATTTTTTTCATGAAGAGAAACAAAATAGATATTTAAAAAGAATGCAAATCAAAGAGCTTAACTGCAGATATCGTTTTATAAACACCTTTGATAGACAAATGGCATCAAGACTTACATTCAGAGTTGCTTTAAATTAATGTATTTTTGTTGATGTAAGTTCTTCTTGAATGTTCTTGAAGACAAAACCCAGGCATGTAGAGCTAATATGAATAATCCCTATTCAAATAAGGTTTTAAATTTCACTGCAAAGTATCCAGAAGTTGAATCAAGGTTCAAAAAATCATAGCATCGTAGAACTCTTTGAGTTGGAAGGGACCTTTAATGATCCGATCCCCTTGCAGTGAGAAGGAACATCATAGAATCATAGAATGGCCTAAGCTGGAAGGGACCTTAGAGATCATTTGAATCCAGCCTCCCTGTCGCCAGGGATGCCACCTCTTGACTAGATCAGGCAACACATGGGAACCGAAAGGGAATCAAACCCGTGACCTTAGTGTTGTTGGCGCTACGCTCAACTGACTGAGATAACCGGCCCCCTAATCTTTAAATAGATTAGGTTGCTCAGAGCCCCATCAAGCCATCCCTTAAATCCCTCCACCACCTCTCTGGGCAATCTCTTCCAATGTTTCACCATCCTCATAGTAGAGAACTTCTTAATGTTCAATCTAAATCTACCTTGCTCTAGTTTAAAACCATTGACCTTCATCCTATTGCTACATGCCCTTCTAAACAGTCCCTTCCTAGCTTTCCTGTAGTCTCCCTTCAGGTACAGGTCTCCCCAGATCCTTCTCTTCACGAGGCTGAACAGTCCTAATTCTCTTAATCTGTCCTCGTGCCCTCGTAGGAGAGGTGCTCCATCCCTTTGATAATTTCTGTTTCCCTCCTCTGGACCTGCTCCAACAGGTCCATGTCATTCTTACACTGGGTGTTTCAAAGCTGGATGCAGTACTTCAGGTGAGATCTCACTAAAGCAGAGTAGAGGGGCAGATTCACCTCTCTCGATCTTCTGGTCACACTTCTTTCAATGCAGATCAGGATGAGATTGGCCTTCTGGGCAGCAAATGCTATCCTCCCCTACCCCATCTCCTCCTCCCACCTCTTAGCTGAAGTAGTTTCAAGTATGTTTTTTGATTTAATTTGATTTTTTGTTTTGTTTTTACATTTTTTCTTCTTTTCAAAACGTAGGGCTTTATGTTTGTTCCATATTTATCATATTTTGTATAAATCTAAGGGCAGTGAGATTATTTATGGGTGTATGGACTGTCTGAATCTTTACTTCTAGGATGTACATAGCAAATATTTTTTGTACTGTAATACCTCAGGCTTGTTATATATGTTATTTACTTGTTATATATGTTATTTACTTGTTGTGTATGCTATTAACTACTTGATTATGTCTTCCCAAGCATCATCTGGCTGTATGTAAATCTAGAATTATTTTTCATATATACTTGGTCTTCTCTAGCTATATATTTGTGCATGGAAAGAGAAACAAAGCTGCAACAACTATGCAAGTTAGGTTCTCTTTTGCTGTTATCTAATAAAATTATGAAATCATAGTTAGTAAAGAAGTTAGTACTGGCAGGACTGAGCATTAAATAAATGTGGAAAGGGAGGAAAAACATGTTCGTTGCCACAAAAAAGAAAAAAAAACAACCTCATTTTATGACACTCTACTATCTCTTGTAATTACTGTGTCAAAAATCAGATAAAGCAATAAGGTCAAATGAAAAAAACAGTTTTAGTTCAACTTCTTCTGTTCATTCCAACATACAGAAATAAGATGTCATAATTCTAATTCTTAATTGAATTTATTAGTTTACATTTCTTCATTGACCTATTTAATATATTAAATCTTCATTAATTCTCCAATCTATATTTCCTCCATGAAAATCCTTTTCAACTGCAAACAAAATGAGAAACAGTTGAAATCAAAGCATATAAAATGATGAAAAGAAAATAAAGCAAAACTGTGGCAAAAGTACAAGCTTCCTATTGTCTTTCTTTCTTTTTTCAACTTGTATATAGAGATGAAAATTACTTCAGGAAATATACTGCTTTGTTACAATGGCTAAGTGCTCTTCTTTCTTTGCCTTGCTAGTATGCTCTTCTCAGCTCCCTTATCTTGGTGCTGCTATTTCTCATTTGTGTTTTTTTTCCTCTGTATCAAGATTTTCATTCTACTTGCTAAAATGAAATATTTTTGAGGAGTTTACAAGGAAGGAATAAAACTGGTAAAATAGAAGACCTGAGTAAATTTTTTTCCTAAGCTTCCCATTTGTCTAGATAGTGTGAATTCTTAAAACAAACATCACATATAAAGGTGACCAGTTTGTAACTTTGGTCTCTAGAGTTGTTGTTAATTATCAAATCTGTATTCAGTTTTTAATTTTTAAATCAAAGCACTAAAGGAAGTACGAATCAATTTTATCAGCATTGTTATTATTAATATCAAATTTTACTTTCAGAAATGTTATTAAAATAAGATATATGTTTTCTAGTGTAAAACTGAAATGTTTTGGGGTTATAACTTCTAGGGTTTTTTTTTTATTTTAGCTTATGTTGTGTTTGTGTTATCTATTCCAAATGATCACTGCTTAAATTTCTTTTTGGATTAAATTTGTATGTAGGTGCCAGACTGATCTCTTACACTCTTGTGGGTTTTTTTTAAACTAAAAGATAATAAATTAAGCCTGGATGCTGGTACATCTGTTTTTAAGAAATTTAGAATTTTTAAAGGTATAATTACAATTTTTTAAAAAAGTCAATGTTTTTGTGTATTAGCAAAAACTATAAAATTAATAAGGATTTAAACAATTATATAAAAATTTAAGAAGGCTACAAAATTAACCTCCTCAGTATGGGCATTATCTTCCGTTGATCTTAAAGAGCCTGGAGACAGCTTAAATGGCCACAGCAGCAAGTTTGAATTCTGGTGTAAAAAGGTATTATGTTCTCTGAAGTTATCTTAAGACTCCAGGAAAACCCAGTCAATGGAAAGGATAGGTTCTTCCTTTTATTGATGTAAATTATGTATTTTTATATCACCCCATGAATCAAAAAGGTACATTCCAAGGAAAGTAGATGGTGAAACATTAAGGATAAAAAGGGGTAAAACCCATGACAAATTCCTGCAGATCAGTTTTATATACATTCTTAATATTGATTAATTTTATCACTCACTTAACGAGGTCTGCTCAAAATTTACATTTGCACTTTCTGAATACTAAACAAAAATTAATCTAACCCTTAAAACAGAACAACTAAAAAGGTATTTTAATTTCAGGAATTTAGAAAAGTTTCTGCAGTTACTTTATCTGCCTGTATATACTTCTAATAACAAACAAGAATACATTTTCCTAACACTCTAAAATCTAAGTTCATATCTGATAGTGATTTATGCAAAAATTAAACAAGTTACAGTGAGTTGTTTTGTCCTTCTTTGATTTAAAAAAAAAAAAAATTATCTTAAAGCTCTATATATGACTTATCTGCTTCCCTAAGAAGATAAATATATTTGCAAATTATTTCCTAAAGGCACTTTTAAATTCCTATTAACTTTAATAGCCATATTTCCAAGAAAATTTAATGATAAGAGGTCATGTCTAATAACAATTTTGATAGGTATATGTCCAAGAAACCAAACTGGTGAAAACTGATTTACTGTCTTTTATTATCTTGACTTTTTGAAGAAGCTCAAGAAAATGATCTCATGTCCTTCAGAAGCTTATATCGTTTCCAGAAGAAGACACATGCCTGTTTGCCAAATTGAAATGCTAGATACTTGGAACTGTTTTATCTCTAAGATGGAATTTGCCTAGCGGAAGAATGTAGTTGTGTAAAATATGGTTTATCAAGGTGATCATAAAGTGTGGTGATATGGTTAAGAATGTTAGCTATGAGGCTGTTATTTCTCCACTTCACTTAATCTGTCACTGAAAAATCTACATAAACAATTCATAAGCTTCATTTAAGGCTAAAAAACCTGGCAGGCATTCACTTTGCTAGATCTAAGAAATTTCCCTAAGTTTAAAACCTACTTGGTTTTAAACTATGCAGGGAAAAAAAAATTCTTTGATATATTCTGAAAAATGCTTCTTCATAATTTAAAATTAGAGAAATGAAGAATTTTCCCTCTTTCATTCCACAGAACTGCTCCAAGTAACTTTTGTTACCGACTAAGAATGCAACTGAGGTGATGAGGTGGGGGGAGTGCAGAGAAACAACTGGAGGAAACGGAAGACGAGACAGGACAACCTCAATAACCAGTTAGTAGAGACCTCTGAATTTACAGCAAGAAGCCTGACTCCCTGAGCCTCATTTCTCAAAATACAAGCTTTAGTCAATGTCATTCTGAAGGACAACAACTCATAGCCACCCTAGAGATTAAGCTTCAAAATGTGATCAAACTGTATTTTCCTTGTCAGCTCAAACTCATTCAAATGACTATTCACTTTTCAGGTCATATTGCTATTTACATAATTGGCTGAAGCTAATATATACTAGTCAGAAATATTTTGATACACTGCATTTTCTTTCTTTATGACTCATGCTTCATGCCTTGATATTTATCACAGATTCAGCTGCACACTCTAACTGTTGAGTTTGTGCCTACTTTACTGATTAAACTGAATATTTTAGTAGCAGAATTTACATATACACTGATTGCCCTGTGCACTTGCATTTTTTTATGAAGGTGAAAAAAGAAAGGAGTGTTACTTTCATGTTTTTCTGTGGTGTATGCTTTGTCTGTCTCCTTGATATACATGTGACTAAAGCTTGTTCATACTGTTTACAGACCTTTATCATTTGTCAGGACTCAGAAACAGTGTATTTAATTCCAAGTTTTAGACCTTTTAATAAAATGCAGAAATGAAGAGTTCTCTGAAAAGAAAACAGGTAAGTTCTCTGTTATGATGAAAGAAGAATGATTGTGAAAATCTGCCTAACATCTACTGATAAGTAGACATAAGATCTAAGCTGTCAGGGATCATATTCTCTACAATTTGGGAATACTAAAGACTGTATTGTGGACGTGATTGGAATGTGCCTGTTATGTAAAGCAAGCGTCGCATTCCTCTGTTATAAATCTATACTTTGATGTTCATTACTGATTTCACAGTGGAGACTAGAAAGGAATGTCACTGTTTGGAATGTGAAGTTATTTCTTTTTCCTGATAACTTTGAATTAATTTCTGCTTTCACTTTCATCCTTTATGCTCTCCAGTGTGTCTGTGAACACATACATGATTTTGATCTTATTCATGCCTTCATAGGAAAGTAAGCTATTGAGCATATATACTCAGATTAGGATTACTTTATTGCCTGGCTTTATTTTATATCTACAGGATAATGCAAATGAGTCAGAAAATATAGTCTTGCATCCTTGTCTGGATATACTGTTTGCTGAGTAATCCTAGGGCACGAGGGAGTATGACTTTTGGGGAGGTAATAGTCTGAATCCCTTATAATTAAGAATTCTTTGGAACTAAGACTTATTTGCTGGTCTATGATGTTATCACTCCGACAAGAAGGCCCTAGCCCTGGTGGGTTTTTTTTGTGATTTTTTATTTTTATTATTATTTTACTTTACAGAAGAGACATAGCCTCAGTGGACTCATATACGAAGTTGTCAACCCTGAAACAAAAACGGTCTTAAGAATAAATACTTAGTGTTAGCAACATGGTAACATTACTAAACTTTTGTTTAAGATTACTTCAGTAATTTAGTAAAGGTACATTTAGTCTATAATAAAACTGCTCCTTATGTTTTATGTATCTTAGTTCAAAACAAAGAAATCAAATGGAAGTCATGGGAGCAATCTTTCTGATTCACTCTTGTGAGGGACTGCTAAAAGAATGACTAGAACAGCCTGGATCCTCAACAGGCTGCAGCCGCCTGCCTGGTGCCTCTTGTGCTGGCGTGGGGCTGATTAAACCCACTGCCCAAGGTGTGGGAGCAGGTAGAGCTTGGAGCTGTGGCTGTAAGATTCCAGGAGAGGAAGGGATGACCCCTCCTCAGAAGCCCCCACCATCCTGTAGACCAGTTCCGGGTAATTTTCCACAAGGGATAAGCAAAGGCATGTGACAGGAACTTGACTGTATAAGAGGCAAGTACCCCGGGCAGTTGCTCGCTCTTCGCCCACCACAAGAAGATTGCTGCATATACCATGGTCATCTCTGGATCCAAGGTGGTGTTTCTTGCTTTTTCTGTCACTTTCTTTCTCTCTCTTTCTACTCTTAACAAAAGTCTATTTATGGCAAGGCCAGTTCTTTTGCTTACTAATGCTTCTTTGTTGTGAGGCGTGTTAATTGCATTAAATGGACAATTGAAACATAGTTCAACTAACAAATAGTTGTTAGTTCTTTGCTGATTGATAAATAAAACTGGTGTTAGGATCTTTGGTGTGACTCATCTTAATGCTGGCCTGGGAATCAGAGAACCTGAGTCATTGTCATGAAAGCTCAGCACGTGGCAACTCTGAATCTTTGGGGACAAGTTTCAATGTAAGATTTTTCCTTCCCAGAGCAGAGCATTCATTTAAATGTCAGTGTTCTGTAGTTATGAAAATACTTGGAATATATGATCTGTTATGTATGGCCTTAGACTTGCTTTGCAACTGCTCCTTCTGTATGGATTCCAAGCATCAACTGTAGAACAAAATATTATTATTCATGCATTAAGATGAAGTAGATTAATTATTTTCTTAGGAGGTATCAAGAAGTAAGCTTTCAAGTCTTTATCTTTTGTATGAATGTCAATAATTAGAAGACAATGTATTAGAATCAGTATATTAAAAGTCACGCACACAGTGCATATATCAGGACCACAGTACTAGTCTAATTCAGGAAGTTATAAATCAAGAAGGCGTGTAAACCAGCTAATATAAAGCCCCAGCAACTATACTTTGTTGGAATATCAAAGTAATAGTTCAGTCAGCACATTATAAAAAAGTTTAAAAGTTACTTTATGCAACCGAATTGGTAAAAACTATAATTTTTGATTGAAAGCTCCTATCTGTGCTACAAATTTGTTGTGAAGATGAAACCAGTGAACAGCGAGAAGTATGAGGTGGATTGAAAACTAGCTAAATGATTGGGACCAGGGGGTCAGTAGTAATGTCACAAAATAGACTTGGATAACAATCACTCACAGTGAACCCCAGGGGTTAATATTGAGTCCTGGTTAACCTATTCATTAATGATCTATATTGTGGAATAAAGTGTATACTTTGAGAAAATTTGCTGATCAAACTGAAAGGAGTTGCTGATATTCCAGAGGATTGTGCTGCCGCTTACAAGGATACGGACAGGTACGAGAAATGGGTTAATAGGATTCTCAGTTGGATTCTTATGAAGTCCAACAAGCAGAATTGGAAAGTCCTGCACCTGTAGGAGCCCCATGCACCAGTAAATGCTGAAGGCCATTCAGCTGGAAAACAGTTTAGCAGAAAATGACCTGAAAGTCCCGGTGGACACCAATTAGGACATGAATCAGCACTGTGTTCTTGTTGCAACACAGGCTAGTGGTATCCTCAGTTGCATGTGGCAAAGTATTTCTGGCAGGTTGAGTGTGGTGATTCTTCCTCTGCATTTAGTCCTGATGAATCCACACCTGGAGTGCTGTGTCCACTTCTCTGCTCCTCAGAGACATATGAACATCCTGTATAGAGTCCAACAAAGGGCCACAAAGATGATGAAGAGACTGGAGCATATCTCCTATGATGAAAGGCTGAGAGACTTGTGACTGTCCAGCCTGGTGAAGAGAAAGTTTGGGGAGATCTTATCAATGTGTGTAAATAACTCAAGGGAGGGTGCAAAGAAGATCGAGCCAGTGTCTTTCAGTGGTGCCCAGTGACAGGAAAAGAGATAATGGGAACAAAATGAAACACAGGAAGTTCCCCCTGAACTCTGGGAAACATTGTCTTTTACTGCGAGAGTGACTGAGCTCTGGAACAGGCTTCCCACAGAGGGTGTGGAGTGTCCCTCCCCGGACATTCAAAACACTAGTATCTAGGCTCTCTAGCCTGGACAACTGGCTCTCGGTGGCCTCGATTGATCAGGGGAGCTGGACCAGATGAATTGCAGACGTTCATTTTGAACTTCAACCATAGTTTTTAATTCATACAATGGGTCATCTCAAAATTCCAGTTACCTTATCTTTTCACATTAAAGATCCTAACTGAGAGATGCACTTAGGTGTTGTATCAGTAGGAACAAACACAGGACCAGTGGTTTAGCAAAGACTATTAAGATAGATAGAGGGAGAAGATTTGTGGGGATTCTGAATCCAAATGGAGTTTCGAAGTCTTGAAGCACAAGCCTCAAACATCTCATATAGTCCTGCTTACTACAAAAAGTGTCAGATACTAAATTAACAGGGCTTTCTGTTGTTACTTGAGCATGCTGTGCACATAATGCTGTGACAAATCACTGAGATACAGGTAGCATGAAGAGGATTAGGAGCCTCTGCATTATTTTCATTAAGAAATAAGTAGGTCTCATTTTTCTATAGTTCTCTTTTTATTATTCTATTTTACTATTGTTTTCATGGCTGAGGGGATAATTCTACACCCAAATAAGGAAATAACAAATTGATGTTATTCAGATGAGCATGTCTGTATTGGTGCAAAAGAATTACAAAAATATGAACATTAGATTGGAGTTGTTTTAGCAATACAATGAAAGATGAATGACTGTATATCAAGTTTTAATGATTACCTAACTGAGGAAGCATATGAAAACAGCATGAGTAGAATTTCGAACAAAGAATTTTCTCAATAGGATATTGGTGATAAAAACTGCTACTCAGGAGTGAGACAGATATGAAGCCTCATACTCATCAGAACACAATACTGCCAATATGGACATCAAATCTTTCCTTTTATTTTTTTTTTTTCAATTCCAACCCATAAAACTTTACATTCCAGTTGAGTGATAAAAAAAGACTTGTTTTGAAAAGCTGTTGTATGTCTCATCATAAATCTCCTGCTTGTATGGGTCCCAAAGTAACAAAGTTTGTTATAAAAGTTTTAAGTACTTTTGGAATTGCTATTGTAACCACAGTGAGAAACACTTGTACAAGTGAAAGGCCACTTTCTGAGAAATGGAGATGGATTTATTTCCATTGCTCAGAGATACAATAAATTTTTATTATCTAGGGGTAGAACTTTATCCCAGAAATACTGAACAGTTTGCTTACCAGACTATTCACTCTTTACACAGTTGGGGTAAGAATAATCTGTTTCTTAAAATCTGATTATCTTGAAACATTTTTATTATATCTTTCTTTTAGTAATGTTTTTTTATTATTTAAAACAAAAATTATGTTACCCTCTTAAAAATATCTACATAAATATATTTTTAAAAAAAAAGTGTAACAAAATGTAACAGTTTTAGGGCAGGAAAACACAAATCTAATTTTTAAACTATTAAAGTGAAATCATTACTTACCGGAGAGAGAGAGGTTAAAGTTATACTTGGAGAATGTTATGCAGTTTGGCACAAAGCTTACAGGAACGCAATATGATGCCTCATTCTGAATTATCTTCCCCAGCTTTGTCAGAGAGGGAATGGAAATACAAGACCATGTAATACTCTTAAGCTCAATGTACGAAGAGGACCAAGGGAAGTATAGGCTGGAACAGAAAAAACCTGCACTCACCTATCTACACAGCTGTACGCACATTGGTACAGTTAATAGAGATGTTCTTAAATCACCAAACTGGTGAGCTGGTTCAGCCCTGCCTGCAGCAACACTCACTGCAGACAGTTTCTATGTAAATCTCTGGGCAGGGCTTGCCGCTGACACCTTGGATGTTGACACAGTATCACTTACGTTGATCCATAGTCCATATCAAGGCTTGTCACGTTCAATTCTTGTTTTCATAACCATTTTTGGCCACAGCTCATTGCACTCAGTTACTCAATTCTCAGTCAAGGCAAGGCTGTGATGCTCCTGTGACAGAACACAATATTGAATAATAATGCAAAGGGAGTACCTGCATACACCAAATCGTATGTGCAATTTGCAGATTTTGTATTTCTGTCCACTTGAAAGATAGCAGTGTAGAGTTCATAAGAATTTTAGTTAGAATACTAACTACACTTAGGCTTTCAATAAAATTAGTCATGTGCTGTCTCTAACTAATATGAAATTATCTGTGCCCAAGATTTTAAGTGCTCAAGCTCATCCCAATTAGTGTGGATATTTGCAAATTGTCTATTGGAAACAGGCTATGGTTTATGCCAAATCTTGTTTGGCATGTTTTATATGAGAAACTATTTTAACATTCTAACTACATAAATGATCAGTTCCAATGATAGTTGAAATGTACACATTCCTTATTACTTTAAATTCATTATTACGGAAGGAGACCCCCACATAATCACATACATAAAGAATCAGAGACCTAGCAAATTATGCAAGTGGTAGGCATCAGGTAGAATGGGCTTTTGCCATCATGTGAAAGACATTCGATGTGATAATTCATTCTAGCTGTCCCTCTAAGACAGAGCTTGGTATCTGTTCAGCTCCGGATACATGTTAATACTCTTTTAGCTTTACCTACAAAGGAAAGCCCTTCATAGTATATTTAATCCATCACTATGGATTTACGGACTCAGACATGGATTTAAATCTGTTCTAAGCTCTATGGTTCTCATACCATATGAAATTAATGATATCTGTTGTCTGACTGATTTGAAGATAAATTTGGGTGAGGTTTTTTTTGTTACAACTAGCATGAAGTAGAGCTGAGCTTATGTGCTTCCAGCACAGTGAAACAGGCTGGTGAAGAGAAGATAGAATCTGCACTGCTCTTGTAAACATCATGCTGGGCTCATTGAGCACCATGTCTGTGCTATGGGTTACAGCTTTCATTTCCACTGTATACTGAAGAGATTACTTAGATAATATTCCAATGCCTGGAATTATTTTATTTTTGTAGCTGCAAAGACATTAAATATCAATTTGCATCTATATTCTGTAGTGATTAGAAGCGAACTGAGAATGTGCATCACTGATAATGTGAAAAGTCTGGGTCATGCAGATTATATGTACCATCATGCTATAGATACTGAGACACCGGTTCTGAATGAAGGCTAGAGGGGAATCTGTGTGCTAAAAAACATGATTAAACAATTTTTGAAGGAAGGAAAAATCATGGTGAAAACAAAGAGAAGAATCCTGTTGTGAGAAATCCCATATCACTCACTCTCCATGTCTTTTGAAACTCTCCACAATATCCAAGGTGCTATTTAGGTCTTCTGTATTGTGTTTAATAGGAAACAGTGTAATTGACTTTGCAAAAAAAAAGAATTATCTTAAATTTCCACAAAGATAAACCAGAAATCTGGTTTATCCTTCAGCAAGGACTTAAGCCAAAATGCATCATGAAATACAAGGCTATAGTTTCACATATTATCATCTCAGCATCTTTCTTTCCTCCTATGTCCTTGCACCTGTTTCTCCTGTGTATTCATAAATCTGCTGCTCCAGCACAGTATTGTTTACCCTTTAAAAATCTGTTGAAATCACTGGTTTAGCAAGCTGAGGAAGTAGTAATAAATCTTTAAAAAATATTTTGATTCATTTGATACTGTACATCAGTTTGATTTTTTTATGCAGGTGCAGAGTAGTATAAAAATGCACAGATTTTTTTTTTTTTCCCCTAATAATCCTCATTCAGGGACTAGCTGCATTTAAAGCCTTCTTCATCTTCCGAATTCCTCATTAGTGTCCTTTGAGGAATGTTTAGTCCCCAAAGACTGAAACGCCCTTGGGTCCTGAAGGACCTTTGTCCTGAAGTGCACATAGAGTCACTGAGAAACCCTTGAGGCGTAAAGCTTCCTACAGCTCTGATAGGAGGACAAGATGATTCTGTAATCTGAGCAGTGCAGTAGCTAAATGTAATAACATAGTGCTTGATCAGCCTTTTATACTCAGACAAGCTGCAGAAGCAGGTGTTTCGGAGTCTCAGATCGGCAAAAGCCACATTTCTTAAAACCTCATTTGCTGAAGCTGCCTTTTCTACCACAACATTAGTTGCTTCAACTAAACAAGGAGAAACAGTGCACTATGCACCATGAACCATGTTACAGCTTGTTTGAAAGTTAATATGCACAGATTTTAAATTAAAGAGAATTTTTATGCTGAAAATTTATTTATATATTTCCAGCATCAACAAAATAAAGAAACAGACTGTCTTTATTGCACTGTAAGTTAGTGTGAAAGCACTTCATTCCTACTTCTCACCTCTGTGAAATACAGTGCGAGGTACAGAACAACACAAATCAATCCAAAGCGCATATATTCCCATTCTCCCATGAGACTTTACAAGACCTTTACCTTCAGCTAACTATCTGCTTTGCTATAATGAACATGGTGTATTGCTATCCAGTTATTTTGCTCCTGTTATCAAAAGCAGTATTTCTTTTCCTCCTCTCTTCTGTTGACTATAGAGCAGTTAAAGACTACTAGTGAAACTTAGGTAAGGGTTCAGTTTCCAATTAAGCTGTCTACATGTAAGTGGCTATATACTAGTAGTCACACGGACCCTGGAATCTAGGCTATGTTATAGTCAAAACACAATACAGCAAAGAAGCTTATGGAATGGTTATGGTGATAAGCAGCAATTGTATGACTCAGCTGCTTAAATATATTGTGGTGGGTTGGTATGTCCAAGATATCTGCACAATACTGGCAGGCATAACAACACATGCAGAAAGGACTTGCATTCTTTAAGTGGCAGCTAAATGACAGACAGGATCAGAGGACAACCCAAACAGCACTAGATGCCAGTGTTCACACAGCTGAAGTGTGAGTTTGAGATCCTAAGGGCAGCGAAGAAG
>NW_009706966.1:0-10006 GCF_000703405.1 Apaloderma vittatum | reverse complement strand
GGACACGCTTTCCCAGATGAAGCATCCCGGTTTGTGTGCTGCTGCGCCCTGGACGAGATGCTCTGCAAACAAAACTTAGAGTAACGCTGCTTAATTTATGGCTCTGTTCTGTCTGTGCTACGACCAAAACATATTGTAACACAAACTGCGTGTGGCATTAAATTGTTGCTCCTCAGGACACAAGAGAAACAAGTTGTATCTCTGTGTCCACCTCCATAGGTGTAAAGTCGGACTTTTAGGTATATGCCTGTTCTGTTACGTTACAGCCATTTAGCGTGTCATGGGTGCGTTTTGAGGCATGGTGACCAGGGAAATGTTTGCATTTAAGTGAGCAGGTTATTAGTGTTTGGTATGGAATTCCTGAGTAGGTTTCTTAGTTAGCTCATTGAACAGCTAATCCATGCCTTCCGACAGCTTACCACAACTTGTTTTTTGGAATCTCATGCTTTATTTTAAACGTTTCTAACTAGTCTGTACACTTTATTTGAGAACTAGGAATCTGATCATGTGAAGGAATGGGGAAAATTAGGTTGCACTTAAACCACTTTTGAGGATGAACAACTACATTTGTAGCTTTCAAAACCATTTTGTTTATATATTTGTAACTGAGTGATTTTCCTAAAACATGTCAGAGCTTCTGAGGTCTTAAAACTCTTCTATGTCCCTGCAGGAGGATGCTCGTGATCTGGATGCCTATACGTTAGCCAAGTCTTACTTTGATCTAAAGGAATATGACAGGGCTGCCTATTTTCTACGGGGCTGCAAGAGTCAGAAAGCTTACTTCTTGTATATGTACTCTAGATACCTGGTAAGACAGAAGAAAAAGTCACCATTTACTACTTAACTCTGTTTTCCCATGCCTCCCTAACATTCCTTACTTCTTGCCCATTCTGTTCCAAATGGCCACCTACAAGTCCAAATTATGCATTTGTGGGGAAGGGAGATAGGGGTATTCTAAAAAGAACTGCGATGTTTGTCAAAACTCGGTTTACGTGCTGCTGCTTGTGTTGCAGCAAACATAAGGCATATGCTATTGTAGTGTAATCTTGGTTTTCCTCTCTTTTCCACAGTCAGGGGAAAAGAAGAAGGATGATGAGACAGTGGATAGTTTGGGTAGGTCTCTGCTTTTAAGAAATACAAGACAATATAAGTACACTTCCAGTTATGTAAGTTGTCTTGGTTTTATGGCTTTCCCCTCAGTTTTTGGATACTAATATGCTACATTGTGATTTCTTTCATTGTCTCTCAATTTATTGGCTTCATACAGTTATTCATCTATCGGTTCTTTTGTTAAAGCAGGTGATCAAACTAAGTGCTTTTCTTTTAAGACAAGGAAAATAATCAGAGGCCAGGAAGCCTTTGTGTCGAGTCCTGTCAGCAATGATGATTGTGAATATGCCTTAGGCTTTGTAATTGCTGTGGTAAGAATCTAGATTGAAAGCTGGCTGTTTCACTTTCTCTTTATTTAGGACCTCTGGAAAAAGGACAGGTGAAAAACGAAGCTCTGAGAGAGCTGAGAGTTGAGCTGAGTAAGAAACACAAAGCACGGGAACTGGATGGATTTGGCCTTTATCTGTAAGTGTCTGCATGTATTTCTAATGTATTTATGTGTGCTTGTGTGGGTATGAGGTTTTATGATTCTGACCGAGTTGATGACTTTCTTCACAGGTATGGTGTTGTGCTGCGGAAGCTGGACCTGGTGAAAGAAGCAATAGATGTGTTCGTTGAAGCTGCTCATGTCTTACCTTTGCACTGGGGAGCCTGGCTGGAACTTTGCAACTTAATTACAGATAAAGAGATGGTAAAACTTGGGGAATATTAAGATGTAACAAATTCCAGAGTTTAATTTGATTCAGTTGCTGCAAGATTGGTGTTGCCCACTGCTTTATTCTGTGAGATTCTGTCTCTTTATCCTTAGGAAGTTCTTCCCCATGAGGGTGGTGAGACCCTGGCACAGGTTGCCCAGAGAAGTGGTGGAAGCCCCATCCCTGGAAGTTTTTAAGGCCAGGCTGGATGGGGCTCTGAGCAGTCTGATCTAGTTGGGTATGTCCCTGCCCATGGCAGGGCAGTTGGAACTAGATGATCTTTAAAGTCCCTTCCAACCCTGACAATTCTATGATTCTATCAGGCAAGGCAATCCAAGACTGGAAATTATGTTTTTAAAGCCTCTTTTTCTTCAGTTGCTTGCCATGCTGCAGCTTGAGAGTCTGTATACAGGCCGGGCTGACTTTTTACCGTTCACTCACAAAGTGGTTTAAGAAATGGGTACTTCACACATTCTGAAGTAGTTGCCTTGTCACATGAAAAGAGTCCTCCTAAAATACTTCTCCTTTTTTTTTTTCCTTAATCTGGTTTTCATTCCACAGTTACTGAGCACTTTTGGTGCCTGAAAGGATCTATAGAATTGCTGCTTTTAGAACTCACCCAATAGCTTAGGTGTTTCCTTTGTCAAATACAAAGCTGCACATAGGAGATGAACTGTATCAAAGAACCAAACCCAAATATAAAACCAAAATAGATTATTGTTCTTTATGCATGGGATTTTAAGAGACCGCTCCTAGAATTTTTCAGTCATCTCTGACTAGTGGAATATTTTAAAAAGTAGAGGTGGCACCAAAGAGAGCCTTACTGATATGTGGAAAAAGCGGAATGCATTTTTGATGAGGTTACTCGGAGTCTCTTCACTGAGCTCATTAAAAATAGTGATACGATATTAACGTTTAATATAGAAAGCCAGTAGTGTGTTTTGAAGGACTTCTGAATTTAATGGAGAAATAAGGCCCCTGGCTGAAGCAGAAGCCTGGTGCTGACAGGTTTGGAAACAGTTTCCTCATTGATTGGTTGAATGAAATGGCTTCAATTCTCCAATTCCAGCAGTTCTGGAAATAGATTGGGAGTGACTAAGTAGAATTCCATGGTCTGTCCTGTACTGCGTCCTAGACTGGGTGTCTTAGTGCTCCTTTCGTGTTCCAATATTCTCAGCTTACAGGTGTTACTTAGTCTCTTCTGTGGAAGAACCTGATACTAATTCTCAATCCTAATACTGCTCTTTTGTAGCTGGTGTTATGGTTTAGGAAAGCCTCCTACCTCAAGAGCGTCTGCTAAATCATGGAAGGGAAGATAACGGATTCTTTGCCACAGGTTTCTCCTAGAATACTACTGATTGTCATCTCTTCCTCCTCTTCTTTGGTTCTTGCTAGTTGAAGTTCCTGTCCTTGCCTGATACATGGATGAAAGAGTTCTTTCTTGCACACATTTATACTGAGCTGCAGCTGATAGAGGAGGCTCTGCAGAAGTATCAGAGTCTCATTGATGCAGGATTTTCCAAAAGCACTTACATCATCTCTCAGATTGCAGTTGCCTACCACAACATCCGAGGTCAGTGACACTAACTAGTAGGAATGAGCCTCTCCATACAAGTTTGGCATTTATCGTTCTTGTTCTCCCATCTGCTGTTCTTTCTTCAGATATTGACAAAGCTTTATCCATCTTTAACGAGCTAAGGAAGCAAGATCCTTACAGGATAGAAAACATGGACACATTCTCCAACTTGCTGTATGTAAGGGTAAGCATTCTGACCACAGTGATGTCGTTTGCCAGAGGTACGTTGAACACGAGCAAGGCAGCTGGTGCTGTCTGCCCTCTCTTGAGTATAGGCTTCCAGCTGCTGCTTTCTGTGTCACAGCGCCATGAAGTAGATGCAATGTGTGAGTTGCTAACTGCCTTAGGTTTTCTCTGAAACTGTAACATGCTCCTTTTCTCATCGCTCATTTCTTTGATTCACTAGAGCATGAAGCCCGAGTTGAGCTACCTGGCTCACAATCTCTGTGAGATAGACAAGTATCGTGTTGAGACCTGCTGTGTAATTGGTGAGAGCCAGCTCTTGTACGTACTCTTACTGTGCTGTCTGCAAGCTGTGTGAGGAAGTCTGAGAAACACTTGTGGAAGTGACCAACCAGCAAGGCCATCAAAACCTCTTAGTGAATGTGGATTCAGGCAGCCTAGAAAGCAGACCAAATGGCGAAGTACAGTTTTGCTTAATTTCTCCCTAGAAGAGCTGCTGTAATGGTATCGGTGCAGAAAGGAGTTAAATCATTATGAAGGCCAATGTACCTGATAATCCCTTTACAGTCTTGAAACTCCAGTGGATATGATTGTGTGTCAGGACCAGGAAATTAACTCGCTAGATGGTGACACAGGTTTGAAGGCCAAGGGGATGGGATCTGAATTGATTGGTCCAACTGGAAAAGGCGTGACAGAACACTGGAGAACAGACTGCTGTTAGATCTCTTGACGTTTGCATCTGATCTGCTTGTAATAGGACTCTTTTTATAATTTAAGGGTAGTAGATGGTGACTCTTCTGTCTTCTTTCTACTTTTCTGGATTTTTGTTTGCAATTTTGAAAAGAATTTATTTATTTAAATGTTGTGGCTTTTGCTTTAGGGAATTATTACAGCTTGCGCTCCCAGCATGAAAAAGCAGCACTCTATTTTCAGAGGGCCTTGAAACTGAATCCTCGTTATCTGGGAGCCTGGACACTTATGGGGCATGAATATATGGAAATGAAGAACACATCTGCAGCTATCCAGGCTTATAGGTATGGCTTATGTACTACAGAAAATGATGTTGGAGTGTGTGTACGTAAGGATTGAATTAGTATCTTCTATTTTGTGTTAGTCTTTTGCTGAACTTGGTTGTGATTTTGATCCTGAATAGTACCTCTCTTTTTCTTTGACAGGCATGCAATAGAGGTGAACAAAAGGGACTACAGAGCGTGGTATGGATTGGGGCAAACCTATGAAATCCTCAAAATGCCGTTTTACTGTCTCTATTACTACAGACGAGCCCACCAGCTCAGGTAGAGTTGAAAACGGAGCCATGATTGTTAATGTTCCTCCTGATGTGGTTGCTGCTAGCTAAGGACTTTGCACACAGGAACTAAGTTGGGGAAGGGAGGAGAACATCATTGTTAAGTGATTTGTGCAGTCTCACTATTCCAAATCCTTTTAGTTGTATCAGTTAACTATTAACAAAGGCTTTGTCAGTTAAATGCCGAGGAATGCCAGTCAGGAGTGTAAGTGATGTTTTGTGCAAAAGAGGATGACACACTACCAGGTGCAGGGTTTTTTCTTTGTTTGTTTTCTCCTCACCCCACCCTGAGATCAGCTGACTGTCCATTAAACTACACTTAGAAATTGCTCTTTTACAGACCAAACGATTCTCGTATGCTGGTTGCTCTAGGAGAATGCTATGAGAAACTCAATCAGCTGGTGGAAGCTAAAAAGGTAAGTGAGAACTGATGTGTGGAGTAAGGCATGAGGATGTCTCCCAGGGCACTAGGTGGAGTTGCAGCCAAACTGTGTAGCTGGAAATGCTTACAGCATGTTAGGAGCTTACTGAATCCACTTCTGTGGCAGTTACAGTTGGGGTATATGCCCCTTTGCTGGAAAGTCATGTAGTTTCCTGTTTCTTCATTGCTTGCTGGAGTCATTTTTCACAGTGTGCTTGACTGACTTTTCTTCCTTGACAGTGCTATTGGAGAGCTTATGCTGTGGGAGATGTGGAGAAAATGGCACTGGTGAAACTAGCAAAGTGAGTATGTATTATCACCGAACTGTCAATATTGTGTTAAATGCAACTAGCTCTTTGGTACCTCTTGTTAAGATACTTAATGTAAAATAAGTGGAGTTGCTGTTAGATAGTATTACTTTGGGAGCTGTGTAATAACTGATATGGTTAAGGCTGTAGTGATTGCAAATTCTGGCGTCCAGCTTTAAGTTACCGTCAGGATATCTGGGTTGAAAGGGACCTTTGAATCCTGAGCTGGTTTGAGCAGGCAGTGCTAGAGAATGTATTTGTATCCATGATGGTAGTTGATGTACAAAATTGTAGATTGATTGATACTTTTTGTTGTTATTTCCCCAATATATGGTTGTGACATTGGGAGAAGGTCTAATGTGAGATAAATGTGAACACTGATATCAGCGCTAGTTTTTGGTGGGAGTAAAGAAAGACAAAGGGAAGGGAGAGGGTAAGTGAAAGGTGAAGCTGCTGCACAAAGACTCTTGGGATGCAGCAGGGCAAAAAGGAGCACTGGAGGAAATAGCCAGTTAGAATAGGATGGCAAAGGTGTGATACAAACTTTAAAATGTAGCGGGATTAAGCAGAAGTCCACACTTTGGTTGTTACTGCTTCTAGCAGTTAGTATCCCACTGCCTCCCTTCCTGGTAATGCAAGTTCTGTCCGACTGGATCATCTCTTTTCCTGAGGGGCAGTACACAGTGCATGTCTTGCAAATTCTGTGGGATAAGACCTGGCTTTAGTCCACATCGGGTTGAGGAGGTACTTTCTGATAGACCAGGAAGGTATTCAGCAGAACAGTCTTGTTCTAGTGGCCCGTTTTTTCTCTTTTTCTAGGCTACACGAACAGCTGAATGAATCTGAACAAGCAGCTCAATGCTATATCAAATACATCCAGGATATCTATTCCTGTGGGGTAAGAGAATGTCTTGGGAGTAAAAGGAGAAGTAACTACGGTGTAGTACTACCTTGGGAGGCACTCACAGATGATGGCTTTTACTCCCTGCACTGTAGGAGATAGTGGAGCACCTGGAGGTCAGCACTGCCTTCCGTTACCTGGCCCAGTACTACTTCAAGTGTAAGCTCTGGGATGAAGCCTCAGCATGTGCTCAGAAATGCTGTGCATTCAATGACGTGAGTAGTTGCACAGTCTTCAGCATTTTTTCTTGGAGGATCTATGACCTTTGTTTTGCTTCCCCTCAGAGCAGAAGGAATCTTTTAATGAGAGAATGAGGGCTGTCTGCCATGCAGGTCACATCCTGAGTGGTGGTGGTGTATACCTGATCACTTAGGCTGCTTATGGTTGACTAAAATCATGGCATACAGTGTAGATAGTAAAATTGAACCATGTCTCATTGATGTTCACTAAAGGAAAGAGGCTTCACATGGCAGTCTTAAGACTGGTGAAAATCTTGGTGGTGAGGAGACACCCACCCACCGTGTAGTGATGGTACTCACATAACTTCCTCATCTTCTATGTGGAGAGAGTGCAGAGGATGTAACAATACTTGGGTTTTGTATGTGACTCTGCATTCTGAGATGTTCTGTAAGTGGAGACAATTTCGGATTTTTAATTTCAGCCTAGTGGTAGACTCTAGCTGTGAGAGCAGGGTGTATGGCCTATCCTTAACAAAGCTCTCTGGAACCCTGGAGAATCTGAATTCAGCTTATTTGAAACCTCTCCAATCTACTTGCTCTGATCTACTTTTTACTGGAATATTTAGAAAGCTCCAGTGGTTGATAGTGCCACTGTCTGAAATACCTGAGTAATATGCAAATCAAGTGAGTAATAGAAGGAAAGACTATGAAAAAAGTGATATACCTTTAATGTTTTTAAGTAGCAGAAGAAAAAAATAAATTAGGATGGTTTTTATAGATTGCAGCCTTTACAGATTAACAAACTACTGTAACTTATACTGCTTACATACTGAATTTGACCTGGAAACCATGTGTAGGTCTATAATTTTGTTTTTAATGAATTGTTTTTTCAGACTAGAGAAGAAGGAAAGGCCCTGCTGCGGCAAATCTTACAGCTTCGCAACCAAGGAGAAACATCATCCACGGATATTGCTGCTCCCTTTTTCCTCCCCACGTCATTGTCAGCCAACAACACTCCCACACGTCGTGTCTCCCCACTCAACCTGTCTTCTGTAACACCATGAACAATGTTGGTAACTTCTAACCTGGGCGTTGAATATGATAGCGGAGATGGGGCTTGCAACCACTCATTTCTTTCCAGTGACCTTTCTACATTCGTTGTTGCCTTCCCATGAAGGGCAGGAGTTACTAGAGCCCACTGCTGAAGACGGATGTGCCCCAGCAGGCAAAGGTGCAGCCTATGTGGAAGTGCCTGTGATGAGATGTGAGAACCTGCTGTACTTCTCACCATGTCATGCCTGTCAGAGGGCAGACACGTTCCAATACACAGGACTACTCCTAACCGAGGGACTGGGGAGAGCTTGTCTGCTTGAGTTAAAACATATTTTAAGTTTGATTCTGCCCTGTTACCTCCAGTCTTTACTGAACTTCCTTGGATGACCTATTAGTGTTACTGCTGACTCCATCAGAAACTGTTGCCTGGCTGGCTACGGGAACAACATGGAAGATGTTCTGCTAAAGCAGCAGATACAGGCATTTAGGTGTAGATGCTGTGTCTCTGTTGACGGACTGAGAAGTGTCAGAGGAATTCCAAGCACCTACAGGTGACACCTGTTTTCTGTCTGTGGGTCTGACAGGTACTTTGGCTTTCAGTAGAAAAGTGGACAGTGGGATAGCAAAATTAAAAAAGTTATGGTTAAGTTCCTGTCCCTGGGCTTCTTTATGGTGCAGCTTACACATGTACTGTAGCAAATGAAATTGGATGAACCGTAACAGATCATTTTGTTAAGGACTGCCACATGTCATGGACAGTATGGCACAGTGGATTCCTCCCTGCGGGGCTGCTGCTTGTCTCGGTTCACGTATCCAGCCAAGAGTAAGGCTAAGTATGAATTCCAAGGATGCACACATACACCCACGCACAGACGTGATTGTAAGGATTAACTGTGTTCACCAGATCTACACGCTGGGACACATTGATCTGCTACGATGCACCTTGCCTGCTGAGTGCAGAAGAGGCTTTTATCATCAGGACAATCGATGAGACTTGATTCCTCTTGATGTGGAGGATGCTTCTTTCAGATACACCTACTTGAAATACTCATCTGTAAAAGATGTGGTAGGGTTGAGCAATTACGTCTAAGTTGCATTGAGGACTGCAAGTTCATCATTTTCTCTCCCCTATGTTTAGCTTGGATAATGACCTTAATGTCAAGTTCAGAAACTTGTGTTTGATAAAAGCGTGCTGATTCACATGTCTGCTGGCTCTGGAAGTGTGGCAGTCCCTGTGGGTAATGATATCTGTTGTGCAGGGTGGGAGTGATTTGTTAAGAATAAGGAGGAAAAACTACACATAAGTAAAGGTTACTTACTGTCTTAATAAGGATGATGTAATGGGACCTCTTCTTTATTTTTAATTTGGCCCATTGCTAATTTAAGCTACTCTCCTAGCTTTGTAGCATCTTATAATACATGTGTGTTTTATCTTGTTATAAACATCAGTAGCTTATAAAAATCAGTAGTTGGTACGGACAATTGATGATGGATTCTTATACCACATAAATGGCAAGTTCTTGTGTAAATTAATCTATGCAGCAAAATCAACTAGTTTGGTCCTTCCCTTCTGGTAAAACAAATAAGCTTTATATTTAGGCTAAATAATTGTTAAGCCTGTGGCAGCATTCTAATTCCTGAGGCATTGAAGAAAAACTTTCAAACTCTCAATGTTTTCTATGACCAGTCTTAAGAAAACACTATAAATCTAGAAAGCCCATTTACAGCATCTTCCACTTCAGGTTCTTAAAAGCTTGTCCCGGTGCCATGTTTCCTGCTCCTCTTCTGAAAGATGTCATGGTCAAGGTTTGAAACGCTGGCTCCGTAAATGAGGCCTAACAACTCAGTATTAAGGGGGGCTGTGATGGAATGTGGTGTTCGGGGAGGGCTCAAAATTCAGCCTTTCTCACTAGTTTTGTTCTGATTTTGCCACTGACCAGGGAGCCGCTTGGTAGAATGGAGATAATCTGCAAATCCAGCGCCCAACTAAACTGTCTTGTAGTTTCTGGGTCTTTTTCCTGCGCGTTGCTGTGCTTAGGAGAAAAAACCCTACACCAACCAAACGGACGTTTGTCTCCACTTTGTCCACAAAAGGAGGAGTCTATTTCTGCAGAAAACCTAACCCGTCCCGCTCCTGCCGCGGAGCTGCAGAGCGCGGTGCAGTCTGCGCCCAGGTACCGCGCCCGCACCCCTCCGCCGTTCCTCGCAGGACACGCGCTCCCAATCCTTTACCGGCTGGACGAACCTGAAGGGCCGGGGCAAACGCACCCGACC
>NW_009706965.1:0-1029 GCF_000703405.1 Apaloderma vittatum | reverse complement strand
GCACACTCGTGCACCTTCGTGCCATCGAGCACGTTCGTGTCCTCGTGCCGTGGTGTCGCGTGTCCTCACGGCTGCACACGCGTGTGCGTCTCCAGGCCTCGGGGTCCCCCTGTCCCCGGCTTCAGGCGCCTCCGCATCTTCGTGTCTCCACAACGTCCTCGTGCCCTCGGGCTTCTCCGTGTCCTCGTGGCGTCACGCTCGTGCCGCTTGGGGTCATCATGTCCCCTTGGCCTCGCACGACTGCGCGTCCTCGTGTCCTCACACATCCTCGCCTTCACATGTCTTCGTGTCCTCGCACGTCCTCGTGTCCTCACACGTCCTCATGTCCTCGCGTGTCCTCACACGTCCTCGTGTCCTCACACGTCCTTATCTTTGCATGTCCTCGTGTCTTCACACGTCCTTGTGTTCTCACGTGTCTTCAAGTCTCCATTCCTCCTCGTGTCCTCGTGCATGGTGGTGTCCTCACACATCCTCGTGTCCTCCCACGTCCTCGTGTCTTCACACATCCTTGCGTCTTCACACGTCCTCGTGTTCTCACACGTCCTTGTGTCCTCACACATCCTCATCTTCTTGTGTCCTCGTGTCTTCACACGTCCTTGTGTCCTCCCACGTCCTCGTGTCTTCATTCATCCTCCTGACTTCACGCATCCTTGCATCTTCACACGTCCTCGTGTTCTTGCACATCCTCGTGCCCTCACACATACTTGTTGTCTTCACGTGTCCTCGTGTCTTCACACATCCTTGTGTCTTCACACGTCCTTGCATCTTCACGAGTCCTCGTGTCTTCATTCATCCTTGTGTCCTCACACATCCTGGTTGTCTTCACGTGTCCTCGTGTCTTCACACGTCCTTGTGTTCTCACGGATCTTGGTGTCTCCCTTCCTCCTCGTGTCCTCGTGCACGATTGTGTCACGTATCCTCCTGTCTTCATTCATCCTCGTGTCTTCACACGTCCTCGTGCCCTCACACGTCCTCGTGTCTCTGCAAATCCTCGTGTCTTCGTTCATCCTCACGTCTTCACGCGTCCCC
>NW_009706964.1:0-6314 GCF_000703405.1 Apaloderma vittatum | reverse complement strand
TGACAGCCACTATTGCTTTAAGATACTTTCCACATCAGCAGCGATTAGTTCGTTCTGCCACACGACTGGATTTATCTGGGATACAATCAGTGTGAAGGGAAGGCAAACGTTACTACGACACAGGCAGAGAAGGCGCTCGCTGACGTCACACCCGGCACGAGTACGTTATTCGATCAGGAAGGCTTCTTTAAAAAAAGGCTGCATAGGGACTCTTGCTGTGTATCTGACAAACTGATCTTCTGTGTAGTAATATAAGGCATTAATAAATTTAACTTTAAAAAAGGTGATTCTTGGAGGTTGCTGAAGCACTTTGTGTATTACCTGTACATTGTTCCACTCCTTTAACCAGCTCTTTGTTGCATCCAACAGCTACCCTGTAACACAGTGGGCATCAGAAATGGAGTGGCAGGAAGCTTCCACGGTTCTAAATTACATTTTCCTGAACTAGGACTAAAGCACTATTTAACATTTCTTTGCAAAGAGTACATGTAAGTCTAAATGTTTTGTTTTGGGCTTTATTTGGATTGACAAACCATCTTCTTAGAAGAAAGGTAATTTCAAAGTATGGATCTTGTTCCATGCCAGAAATCTCAAAACCACTTTGTTTTGACACTTTCCAGTGTTTAGAAAGGAACAGACAATGTGGGCAAAGTTGAACTGGCTTTTCCTTCTCCAGATTCCACCATCCCTGTCGCTTTGGGGTTTGACACAACGTTAACAAATACTTGAAGGGCTTTACTTGCCTTTTGTGAGCAGCCGCTCACGGTCTCTGCTCTCCTTTCATCCCAACTGCCCTCCTGCCCCGGGGTCCCGCAGCCGAGGGGCTGCATGGGGTGCAAGAGATGCAGTGATGGCGAGAGGAGCCCAGATTTAGCAGAGATGATGCTTTGCTCGAGGACGGGTACTACATTTTCTGGTATCAGAGTGATTTATTTTCCTCTTCTAAGCCACCTGGGCCAAGCTGCCTGCTGGAGGGCACCCACAGTCTCCGCTAGCAATGTACTGGGTGTTCCTTTGGGTGGCTTCAGAAAGCCCCTCCAGAATGGGAAAAATTGGGAAATAAACTGGATTTCTTGGGGGCTTTTGAGCCACTTCTAGATGGCCACTGCCTGTGGAAGTAGTTAGCTATAAAGCACGTTTTCCCATAAACAGGGAGAGGGCAGGAACCCTTGGGGAAGGGCTTCCTTGGTATCAGTGTTAAAATGCCTTTCTCCATGTTCTCTCTCCCTCTCTACTCACCACTTGAATTAACCTTCAAATTCTGGCTCCAGATGAGCTACCGCCACCACCCAGTTGTGAACAGCTTACCGAGAGGTGTAATGCCATCGGGAGTTTCTCCTTAGAACAGCACATAGCTTCCTGCTGTCCGAAACATTTTGGAACTCTCTTGTGAAGGTATTAAAAAAACCAAAGCAGAAGACAGGGATAGTCCTGTAAATACACCGCTGGACAAGGTGGTGATGGTGAGCCCTCCTCTGTGTGAAAGTTATAGCACCGTATGTTGAAAGCAGGTGGTGGGAGGCAAGACTGTAGCTCGCACTACTAAAAAATTATTCAAAGGCACTTCACGGATAGAAAACTTGCCAGATATATATATTTAAAAATAAAATGGACTGACTTAAAAAAAATGATACTTTGCTCCTCCAATTACTGAAAGCTGAAGTGTGAACCCCAGCGCACTCAGTAAAAGCTGGCAGTTCTACTCAGTGCACCAAATTGGAGTTTCAAGCAGGTGTGGTTAAGCACCACCACCACCTTTCTTGATCAAATTATGCAAATTAAAGGGCCCATTGTTTTCACAGCCTGCTCCTGTCTCAGACACGGTTTGTGGACCACAGTATTAGGCAACAGCAGCTTTGTGAGTGAACTGTTCATCACCTCGGCCTACCCAGGTTACAAAAGGATTCCCTTTCAGACTTCAGCTTCCTTCTCGAGGACTTTGGCCTCCAAATGCGAGACCACATTCACGTTCCATAATTCTGAAAACATCTAATCCATGCAGCATCGTCTGGAAACCCCGACAGTCGAAGGGGCAAGAGGCGTTCGTGGCTGCCCAGCCCAGAGCAGTCACTGGGGGGTGGCAGCAGCAGCAGCAGCAAGAGTCTCCGTTCAGAGACATCTCCACACGAACACACTGCAAATCAATTAATGGAGAGGTTAGTTACTGTCCTGAGTAACAGCCTGACGACAGCCTTCAGCAGGTCCTCCTGAGAGAAGCGGGCTGTGTTAAATACTTGCACGGCTATAAATGTAGATGCACCAGCAAGAAACTGGGTAAAGCAACATTAAGTCCTGGAGTTACTCGACCAATACCGGCGTTCAAATGGGCTTCTGTTCTCGGGAGAGAGTTAAAGCACTGAGACCAACTAAACCAGCACGGAGATGGCTTAGCGATGGCCTGGGGGTTGGAAATGCCGCTATTTTAGGCTGCATCGTTACACTTTGAATCAAGAAATCCTCATCCGAACAAAGTTGTCAAAGTTAGGGCAGCTGATGAGCTTTTCCAAGTTTATGTAACTTCTAGCCTGGTGGGTGAGAACTGAGGTCAACGTAGCCTCTGCTCCCAGGCAGCTGCTCTTTCAAGCACCCTTTCTTTTTCCTCCTCTTTTTCCCCTAAAGTGGAAAGTGAAAACACCCATTTGGGGGGGATAGTGGTTGTTTATTTTCGGCATGCCTGCACAAAAGATGGTGAATGCTAAATCTAAAGATTGTGCCGCAAGAGGAGAGCTGAGCTGGCTGCAGGGCGTTGAACAAAGGGAGCACACACCAGTACCTGCTGCAGGCTTACTGAGGGGGGCCTGGTGTCCTGACAGACGCACCAGTGCTGGCTGTCCTGCTGCTGGAGAAGATGGGCAGCGTGCTTCACGGGCAGAAGTGGTTCAGTCCTGCAGCCTCTGGCCTGTATTTTTCCTGCCGAGTGAGCAGTTGTCAGACCTGGTTCCTGACTGCGGCTCCCTGATACTTGCTCCTGTGAGAATTTGTGCCCTTTCACTTCCTAAACCTTGTTGCTTTTCAGTTTTTCCAGTTCCACATTTTGCTGATTTTGGAAGTCTCTTACAAGTCTTATGGTTTGTATTAAGTGTATTTAGTTTCTGTTCCTCACCTTCCTGCTCCCTGTAGTGCTTGACAGGTGTGTCCTCTTGGAGCAGGGCTGGAAGCTCGGCCACGTGCATATGCACGCATACACACACACTAGCCTTTTCTTGCTTGTTTTTAGGGAAAAAATCTCACCCCAAACACCCCAGCACAAACTTAAGGCACCTCTCAAGAAGCCTCCTGTTATCTGAAATGTCTTTCTAAATCTGTCTGCCCTCCTGTTCAGCCGGAATCTGGCCCTGGCCTTTGCTGGGTGGGAGCTGTTCAGTTATTTTTGTGTGACTGACACCCCCACCAGCTGTCTTTGTCTGCTCTGAATGTTCTTCAGGCACAGGAGCAGTTCCTGTGCCAGCAGCTGGGGCTCCTTCAGCTGCCTCTCGGCCCCCCAAAGTCTCCAAGCTTGGCACTGGCCCACACAGCAACAGGTACAGCTGCCTCATCTGCCCTCTCGCTGGGAGGAAGGCGAGCTGAGGAGGCCTGGTAGACACAGAAACCCAAATGCAAGATGTTTTACCCAGCAGAGATGATCATACGAATAGCACCAAGGTAGCAGGAGCAAAGCAGATGCAAGTGACCATAAACTGCAGTAATTCCAGAGTAAGAAAAACAAGCTAAAACAATCACACGTCAGCAGCCTTCAATGAATGCAGCGTGGGCCTAGAAAGGTGTTAAATGCGTTGCCCTGGGTTTGGCACAGGAGGGTACACAAAAAATTCATCATCTTATAAATAAATAAGCAGTTACCTGCAGTCATCTCCTCCGGTACTTACAACGTACTTGTCATCGTGAGAGAAGCGGATGTTGGTGACATGCGCCGAGTGCCCGAAGTACCGCTTGTGTTTGGCCTGTTGGAAAAAGAAGTTCAGGAACCAGTGACAAAGCTGCCTTGTCACTGGACAGTCACGTCCCTGGCAGCACTGGCATCATCGAGCCCACAGTCATTCCAGCGCAGTGCCCAATTCCCTGCGCCGTGCCTTTGCCAGTGGTTGGATGGTGGCTACTGTCACCTGAGAGCTGGTTGCCTTAAAATCGTATGCCGAGGAGTTTGGACGCGAGGAAAAGCAAGCTGTCTAGGTTAAAGTAAAATATCCACTTACAAATTTCTCTGTGCATGGGAAGTCGAACAATTTCACCAGACCAAAGTCATCTCCCGTGACTATATTTAGGCCAGCGTGGGTCACACAGGCACAGTTGACATCTGCTTTATCTGCATTTCGTGGCCAAATTCCAATGACTTCATCTCCAAGAATGCTGTTCCAAAACCAAGTTAAAAAAAGAAAAAAAAGCATTAGACTGTAAGGCTTGCCACTCCTCTTCCACAACATAGGAAGGCAAGACAGCCCAGGAAGAAAAAACTGTCACGTTGAAAACAAAGTCTTTTCCCTCTAACTCCTTGCACTGAATGCAACCTCATAATGGAGAATATCAAATGAGAGCATCTTTTTTGTGTGACTCTTAGTCCCAAGTTCCAGAATGAGGGGATGCTTGTCTGGATGTAGAGTATTCCTAAAAGTAGCTGTTCTGTTCCTAGTTTAATTTCCTTTATAATCATTCCTATTTACCCCCATTAACCATCAGATGCATCTGCCCCACTCCCACAACCTGTCACGAGTCCTTAGAAACAGCTAATTTGGGGCAAATTTTTATGCTTGCTTGATAGCAGAGCAGCAAGAGTAGGAGGATTCTCACCTTCTCCTAGAACCTGTTTACTGGTTTACTGTTCACTGCCAGATCTGCTTTCAGCCTGTGCCAATTTCTACAGTAAGAGCAGAGCCATAGCTCTGTGATTATGTTGGGAGAGTCCTATATAAATCCATGTCAATAAATATATTTTAACAATCCCCAATAATTCCTTCCTTCACATAACCAGCTCACGTTTCTGTGCCTCCTCGTGCTTGCTGGTGTGGGATACGCCAGCAGCAGCAGCAAAAGTGAAGTCACGAGCAGTGTGGAGCCACTGAGGGGCCCCACATCTCACTGCTGGGCAGCCTGGGACGAATGGCCCCAGGCCACTGCGGATATACGATGTGTACCTTGGTGTTACCGCAGTAACAACTACTATAGACACCAACCAGCTACAAAAGTGTGTAAAGGAAACGTGTACAATTGAGCTTTGGGGAAGGGGAGCATCTGTGTGCTCTCTCACATTTGCCAAACCTCAGGGACATTACAAGCATTTCTTTTACACAATTGCATCTTGTGATCTGAGCTTAGTTACGTTCCGTGCCCGTCCCCGATCTGGTAGAACTTTGTTCTTTACTTTCTCACCTTGTCCATGTCGCCCACGTGATCTTCTCTATTAATGTAGGATCTGTGATTTGCTTTCCTAGTGGTACCTCATGAACTTGACGCTTATAGGCACCTGTTGATACCTGAAAGCAAGGAAGGGAAAAGTTGGTAAGTTTGCCATACATAGAGAATTTTCTCTATTTATAAGAGAACTGTTTCTGTTCTGTTATCAGCCACAATTCCTTTCAGTGGTGTACCCATTCCCCTGAAATAAGAGAATGCATTGCCTTTAGCACACTAATAATCTCATAAGGGAACTGAGCTAAGTTGCTACAGTGGAAGATGCAGAAGATGACTTAGGGGCCTCGTGAAGTTCAAATACTTTTGGAGAGCCTCCTTCATCTTTTCTTACCTCCGTCTTGTTATTAAGTCTGCTAATAGTCACAATAAGTACAAACATGGGTCTGCAGGAGACATACCTGAATGTACCTGCTGTCGGCAGAGAAATCCATCTGTATGACAAAACTCGCAATGTCTTTGCAGTAGCCGATTCGGTTTAGGGTCGTACCTTGAGTGAGATCATAAAAATCGACAGTATGTTCTTGGGAACCCACTGCCAGAAACCTGTTATCTGGGCTGATCCTAGACAATAGAGCACAAAATGGAGATATAAATTCCTATTCCCGGGCAAGATTTCCTGCTGCTTCTCATGTTAACACAAGAGATCAAATTTCGTTTACTGGGAACCAAGAAGAACCTTCTGTCAATAGCAGGATTGAATCCAAACCTTGGTATTTAATAGATGAGGAAGACTGAGGCTACCGTACGTCGTTAACCGGCGTTGATATTGAGCTTGCATAAAGCACACGGCACAATGTGCGGAGTAACACTGAGCCTCTGGGAGGCAGCAACAGGAACAGCAATTTTAAAATGCTCTGTCATATTAATTGCCAATCACCTCTCCACAGGGTACCAATTACCAGCTATCC
>NW_009706963.1:746-1710 GCF_000703405.1 Apaloderma vittatum | reverse complement strand
TGACAGCTCCTTTCCTTTTTCCGAAAGTCCCACAGTAATAAAAACATCCCTGAGCAGTAGGTGCAGATGCCACCTAATCGGCGTGTGCGGAGGATAGAGATTGGGATCTGTCTCTGGGTCGCCAGGACCAACATCAAAGGAACTGTCATCCTCCTCCGGATGCCCAGCTCTCAGCACAATTCCCTTATAGCTACTCCTCAATCCTTCTTGCAAATGGGTGAGATTAATCAGGCTAGTCTGTACCACAGTTTCAGTTTGAGAGGACAAAAGGGTCACACAATTTGTTTGAATCGCAGTCTCTTTCTGCAGCGTAGGTGCTAAGTCAATTAAATCATTAGTGAGCTCAGTAGCATCAGAATTTTCACCAGTATCTGTCAAATTGCTCGTGGTGCTCGCCGCGCTGCTCTCAGAGCCAGCATCGGCAGCACGCAGTTTCAGTGAGTGTAATGCTGCAAACAACGTTTTCCATATTCCTATATTATCAGGCGAACTGTCATGAGCAGTAAGTTGCGCTTTAGTTAGCTCTTTGCCTACACGTTTCCAGTCTTTAATTTCATATGATCCTGTTTCAGGATACCAGGGGCAATTATGACTGATCCATAAAAGTAACAGAGTCACTTTCTGTGGGCTAATCTTATACCCTCGCTCCTTTGCAATACACATCAGCATATCATGATGAAGTTGTGGCGATCGTGTCGCATTTTGCCCCATTTTTGTCCCCCGGCCGCAGTCCTCGTAACTTTTCTCCGTTGAAAGGCGAGGATGGGGGCGTCAATTCATCACCCCGTTCGGCTCACTGGGGGGTACTTCTCCTGGTGATTTTTGTCCCAGTTCGGGCCACCATTTGTGGAGAAGCACGCACGAACTCTGAGATGGTGGAAAATGGAATTCGCTTTATTGCAGGCAGACACACATATTTATACTTCTTAGCAAGAAGCACTATTTATGGATTACAAACAAGAGA
>NW_009706963.1:0-629 GCF_000703405.1 Apaloderma vittatum | reverse complement strand
TGTGTACAAGAAGCCTCTTATCTGTCCATTCTCACGGACAAACTCCCAACATGAGCTATATTCAGCTGGTCAGGGTCTCTTTTCATAATTAGCAAGCAAAAGTTAGGTACTTGTTTAGAAAAGAGCTCAAGGATGAAAGCCTTAATTCTGCAACGCAGTACTGCCAGCACAGCTAACTGTAAAGTGTATCCACACACAGGGACCCTTCCCAGTGGCCGGGCACAGGCAGAGCCAGAGCCGGGCCAGCTCTGGGGCTCCTTCCCCCTCTTCCGCCCTCCTCGCCACCCCTGGGCTACCAGCGGTTCTCACCTCCCTCATCCCTTTCCTCTTCTCCCCAAGGCCTTCTGCTCATGTCACAGCCCCACGCCGATAACAGAGGCAGCTCGGGAGGAGCAGACCAGCTGCATCATCTGCCCTGAGCCATTGGACAACGGGCTGTGCTTCCGCACCATGGTGTGCCCGGTGTGCGAGCACTGGTTCCATCGTGACTGCATCCAGGTGGGAGCCGTTCCCTCGCCCCCAGGGCACAGCCAGCTCTCTGCAGCACCACGGCCTCACTGACACTCCTTCTGCTTCTCCCACAGGGACTGGCTTTGAGCGCTGGCGTTGCATGCTTCCAGTGCCGACAC
>NW_009706962.1:5942-6145 GCF_000703405.1 Apaloderma vittatum | reverse complement strand
GAGGTGGTAAGTGAGAGCCCAGTGACACCCACACGCCCACCTTGGGTCTCCCTGGGGGTGCCCAGGTGGGGGTGAACCTCATCCTGCTGGGTGTGAGGGAGGCAGGGTGCAGGGTGGTGCTGAGCCCCTCTACCACGTTGCTCCCCTTGCAGTCGGAGATGCTGCTGCAGCACCAGTCCAACCCCCGCCTCATCAACAAAGCG
>NW_009706962.1:3370-5600 GCF_000703405.1 Apaloderma vittatum | reverse complement strand
TAAAGCCCGGACGGCCTGAGCTGGCTACTCCCTACAAGCCCTGAGCACCCAGCCCCGCTCGGCTGCTCGAGGTCCCTGGCACCACTCTTGGGGACCGGGACGTCCCATGGCCTGGGAGACCCCAGTCCAGCCAGCACTGCACCACCGGGCCAGGCTGGAGGGTGGCCAGCCAGACCATCCTGTGCCCCACCAGGGAGGGGACCAGGGGGATATTTCCATTTTTGGAGTATCTATAATGTCTGTGGCTATAAACAGGGCAGTAAAAATAACTTCTCTGGGCTGCCCTGAGATGCTGAGAGTTGCTCTGGGCTTGGAGAAACTGGAGCTTTTTAGGGCTTGGTCTGAAAAGCCTGATTACGGGAAGACTATTTCTGGTTGTTGTGACCTTTCACAGCCCCTCACGATGGCGTAGCCCTGCCAAGCACTAGCTGGCTCCAGCCGAGACCTGGGGCTGCGGGTGGAAGGGGGTGGCAGGATGAGGGGAGCAGAGGGCTGTGCCCGGGGACGGGTTGCAGATGGGGGTACCTGCACCCCACTGCTCACGCGTGTGCCCCACTGCAGGTGGCCCAGCTGCTGCTGAACAGTCATCTGTGCGTCGCCCTCCTGGAGGGACAGTCCAAAGATGCCACCGACCCCAACTACACCACCCCACTGCACCTGGCAGCAAAGAACGGGCACAAAGAGATCATCAGGTAAACCCCTGCCAGCCTGGGACACATCCTTTCCTAGGAAAAAACATCACGGCTTCAATCCCTCTTCTTCCCCAACCCACCTCCCTGCTGCAGGCTTCAGTCCCTTGTCCCCAAAGGCTCAGCAGTGCAAGGCGTTGTCTCCATGGCCAAGCAGCCGATCACCTGGTTTTGGTGTCTGTATCCTGCTGTTCATGCCTCTCTCCTTCCTACCAGGCAGCTGCTGAAGGCTGGGATCGAGATCAACAAGCAGACGAAGACAGGCACAGCCCTGCACGAGGCCGCGCTCTACGGCAAAACGGAGGTGGTGCGGTTGCTGCTGGAGGTGAGTGCGGTGGGGACAAGGCTGCACAGAGGGACAAGTCCCTGGGGGTCACCCCCTTCCCTTTGGTCCCTTCGCCTCACGTGGGTTCAGCGGCAAGTGTGAGGTCTGGCGGTGACTGTGTCACCTCCTGGGCAGGGCGGCGTCGACGTGAACATCCGGAACACCTACAACCAGACAGCGCTGGACATCGTGAACCAGTTCACCACCTCGCACGCCAGCAAGGACATAAAGCAGCTGCTGAGAGGTGAGGTGGGGCCGGCGCGGGGCCGGGCACTGCCTGGCACTGAAAGGGACTTTTTCCCCCGGGACCTGCTTGAGGCTCCCAGGGCTCAAAGCCTAAACCAGCCTGGCTGGGAGCTTCAGCGTCCAGGTCCCGTGTTATACATCCTCATCCTCCGTGTGGGCAGTGTCCAGGAATCGAGTCCATCCTGCAGTATTAATGTTTTCTTCTTCCTTCTCGCTCTTTTCTCTCTCTGCCTTCCGTGAACCACTCTTCTTCCTCCCAACACTCTGGCACCTTCTTTCTTTCCCTCTATCCCTTGCCTTCAGAGGCATCAGGAATCCTGAAGGTCCGAGCTTTGAAGGATTTTTGGAACCTCCACGACCCAACTGCTCTCAATGTCCGGGCAGGAGATGTCATTACGGTGAGGCTGCTCCCTGCTCCCTGTCCCCTGCGCTGCCATGGCACCAACGGTACCAACCCCATCCCTGTCGTCCCCACGGCAGGTGCTGGAGCAGCATCCGGATGGGCGATGGAAGGGACACATCCACGATGCTCAGAAAGGCACCGATCGGGTCGGGTACTTCCCCCCATCCATCGCTGAAGTCATCAGCAAAAGAACAGGTCAGTGGCGATCCTGGCATGCGAGTGACAATCCCCTGTGTGAAACCATCCCAGCGTTCCTGGCACCTCCTGTAGGACAGGTCCTGCCAGCCCTGGCTAGCTAGGAGGGAAGAGAAGGACTCGGGTGGCCACAAGGGGTTGCGCCATCAGTGGGGTGGCAGTTTGGGGGCTGAGGCTCAGATATCCCCCACCTCCAACCTTGTGTCCCGCACGAGCTCTGACCACACGTGTTTTGTCTTTGAATGCAGGCATGGTTGTCCCCCGCGTGGCACCTGCGCACCAGCGCCAGGGTCCCCCCGGGACCCTCCCGACCCCCCCCGGCGGGCTGCAGCACCTCCCCGACGAGTGTCCTCACCAGGCTGCCCCGAGCGT
>NW_009706962.1:315-3224 GCF_000703405.1 Apaloderma vittatum | reverse complement strand
TGCCTCCTGGCAGGGAAACAGCCAGACGAGAGGGAGAAGGCACAGGGAAAGGAAGTTTAGGGGAGCCCATAGAGCAGCCCCTTCCCTCCTCGTGTCCCCATGTCCCCTTCGTGTGCCCCTTGCCAGCCTGGGTCACCCTGTCCGTGTCAGCGCATGCCAGGAGGTGGGAGGGACCGAGGCACTGTCTGTGGCTGGAGGGATCTCACAGGAGGCTGGTTTTTGCTGGCATCCCTGTGTTGGCACACGGGTCCCAGCTGGGGACCTCCGTGCCCTGTGCCAGCCCTGATGCTGGGGCGCTGCTGACAGCCTCTCCACCTGACGGCCTCCCCCCTTGCCCTGAACAGCAGGAGACAGGAACAGCGTGGGCAGCGAGGGCAGCGTCGGCAGCATCCGCAGTGCCGGCAGCGGCCAGAGCACCGAGGGCACTAACGGGCAGAACACCAGCATCCTCATCGAGAATGCCAGGGTAGGTGTCAGCCCTCACTCCCTCTGTGCTGCTCCCCCAGCCCTGCCCCGGGCTGGAGAAGGGAGCCCCAGCACCTTCCAGTTGTCCCCTCATAGGCCAGCTGGCCTTTTGGAGTGGAGCTGGAGGCCGTGGCTGGTATCACACAGTATCTCCACTGTGTCTTGCATCAGCCTCAGGAAAGGGTCCTGGGCTATATCCTGCCCAGATCTCTGGCTGAGAGCCAGCCCTTCACTGAGTGAAGCCCCCAGTGAGCAGGGATCCCGGTTCTGCTCCTGAGGGTGGAGCAGGGCTTGTGTCCGGAGGGGACATTCTTCCTCCCCTCACTCCTTCTCTCCCTCAGCCACTGCCTTCTGCCGGTGACGACCTCCAGCAGCAACTTCTGGGATCAGAGCCGCGCAATGGGCAGTTGACCTCCACGGCAGGTGAGGGATATCTCAACTCCATGGGCCCTTGGGGACAGCTGTCCCCTGGCCCTGGGGGCTGCTCACGTGCCCCCATGACGTTTCTCTTTGTCTCCTCTCTGCCAGGGCCACAGAGCCACCAGACCCCAGGCAGCTGCCCCTCTGGAGACAGGGTCTTCTCCCACCAGTTCTTGAGGCCTGAGCAACTCCTTGAAGGAAAGGTAACTGGGCCAACTGGGAACCTGGTGCAGCGGGTCAAAGTGCTACATTTGGGGCTTTCAGCCCAGTGCTTGCTGCACTGGGGACACAGAGGACTGGGTCTTGATACTGGGGGCAGATGGTCTTGCCCAAGGAGATCCTGTCATCTTGCCTGGAGGAGCTAGGTCCTTCCAAACCCTGCAGCCGCCATCATGGGCTGTTCTTCGCCTCGTCCTTTCCCCAGGATGCAGAAGCCATTTACAACTGGCTGAGTGAGTTCCAGCTGGAGTCCTACACTGCCAACTTCCTCAATGCTGGTTATGATGTCCCCACCATCAGCCGCATGACCCCGGAGGTAAGGCAGGTCCATCCCCGCCCTGGCCGGCACTCCCCTGAGCTGCCGGCAGTGGGCACCTACTGCCCCACACCGCCTTGTCACTGCTGACCACAGCCCTGCTCTGCTCACGGTAGGACCTGACAGCCATTGGTGTGACCAAGCCGGGCCACAGGAAGAAGATCTCCACTGAGATTGGGCAGCTCAGCATCGCCGAGTGGCTGCCCAACTACATCCCGGTGAGTCCCTGGCACCGGGGCTTTGGTCTGGCACCCTCTTTTCCCCAGGTCTTTTCTCAGAGCTGTCTTAGCCCAGGGCAGGACAGGAGCAGGGTCTGTAAGTACATACATGCTGCAGCGACCTGTGTTAATGCAGCCAGAAAGACCCCAAAATGCAGTTTCTTGGCCAGGGGCCAAGAAAGGATGGACAAAGGTGCTGTCCATGCCTTGATGCTCATGGCAGCGTCTCCGTGCGCTGACCTGATGGACTGGCTCAGTGCCATCGGGTTGCCCCAGTACCACAAAAAACTGGTGAACAACGGCTACGACTCCATCACCATCGTGATAGACCTGACGTGGGAGGATCTGCAAGAGATCGGCATCAACAAGCTGGGTGAGTCCCTGGCACCATGCTGCTGTGGCCCAGGGCAGCCAAGGTTTCCCACCCAGCTCCCCGTGCCCCATTCTCCTGCAGTCCAGGGTGTGCAGGCATGTCCTGAGCACCTGGAAAGGGCAGGTCCCTAAGGAATCCCCTGGCAGGCTGGAGCAGGCTGAGCCAGGTGGATGCCCGCTGCAGTTTATCTCCTCCCATAGGCAGGCTTTGGGTAACCTGGAGGCCTTTGCCCTTGTTGGTTACCCGACCATGACTTCTTGGCCAGGAATAAAAGGCCTTGGGGGTCAGAGCTGACCTAAGGCCCTTTTCCTGTCGCAACCTTCCTGCAGGCCACCAGAAGAAGATCATGTTGGCCGTCAAGAAGCTCAGAGACCTCCGCAAAAGCCTCAACCAAGCAGAAGCAACTCTGGCAAGACGCAAAGTCCCTGGTGCCCTGGACATCGTCACCATCGAGTCGCTGGAGAACGGGGAGTGCCAGTCCCCAAACACCCCCAAAATGACCACCTTCCAGGACAGCGAGCTCAGCTACGAGCTCCAGACGGCCATGTCCAACAGCTGCCATGAGACACTCGGCACCGCAAAAGCCTCAACCAAGCAGAAGCAACTCTGGCAAGACGCAAAGTCCCTGGTGCCCTGGACATCGTCACCATCGAGTCGCTGGAGAACGGGGAGTGCCAGTCCCCAAACACCCCCAAAATGACCACCTTCCAGGACAGCGAGCTCAGCTACGAGCTCCAGACGGCCATGTCCAACAGCTGCCATGAGACACTCGGCATCAAGAGCAGCCAGGGAATGTCACGGAGCCAGGAGAGCATCGGGGTGCGGTCCCGGGGCTCGGGGCACTCACAGGACAACGTGCTGTCCCAGCACCTCTCCAGCCCCTCGCAGGAGAGCCTGG
>NW_009706962.1:0-288 GCF_000703405.1 Apaloderma vittatum | reverse complement strand
GGTCCCCCCCCGCGGAAGGGAGGCCCGGCCCGGCCTGCCGAGACAGCAGAGTCCCGAGCCCTACGGGAAGCTTGTCTCCCCCGAGGGGCTGAACGGCTGTGCCAATGGAGGCGGGGGCAGCCCTCTCAAGGAGAGGAACCTGCCCGAAGGCACGGATCAGTACGCCCGGCCAGCTCAGAAGGGTGCTGGGACACCAGCTGTCACCCCCTGTACTCCTCCCCAGACCCCCAGCAAGCCAACGGGCCCGTACGTCTTCATGTACCCACACGTCTCCTTGAAATCCCCGAC
>NW_009706961.1:12578-14346 GCF_000703405.1 Apaloderma vittatum | reverse complement strand
GGGAGCGAGCCCATGTCCGGGCAGTCCTTCAGGTCCCTCCTCAAGACCAACTGGCTTTTGCTCTTGAACAGTTTGTAGATCTTGTTGGTCAGCGTGTGCCGGTATTTGTGGGGGCTCTTCTCCACCTTCAGCTCCGGCCTCCCCACCACATCCAGGGAGCTCTCATCGCTGTCTTCTGCGTACCCGCTGTCCATGCAATCCTTCAGGCTGGAGACAAATGACTTCAGGGACTTTCTGGAGACCACCGTCAGCTCCGAGATGGAGTCCTTGGAGGTGGTGAACAGGGACACTCGTGAGGGCTTGGATCCCTCCTCCGACAGCGCTGAGTACACAGAGTCTCTGGAAATGGCACTGAGCGGGGAAAGCAGCAAGTCCCGCTCGGGGGAGCAGCCATCGGTTTCCACCTCCTCCTCCTCCTCTTCGTCATCCTCCTCATTCTCTGAGGCCATGGGCTCAACAATGCTGCACTCTTTGCTGAGGACCTCATTGAGGATATCTGAAAGGCAACCGGAGGGAGCTCGTGTCTGGCACGGGCACCAGCATAACCCCTGGAAATGTGATGCCCTGAGACACCAACATCACTGCAGCGTGGCCAACGCTTTCTTTGATCCTTCACGGTTTCAAACAAGGAGCTGAAAACCTCCTACAGAAGGATTTTAGATTTCCATAAAGCGCTGAGGCGATGCAAAACAAAACGCGCTTCTCTCCTTGCGACCAAGTTCTGTTTGGGTTCTCAACAGGCAAACACCAGTCGGGCTTTTGCTTCCTTCCTACACGAATTTCCCAACGTGCTCACGTCCCATCTGCGTTCAGCCAGGGAGCAGGAGGAAAGCAAGGTGTTCGGCTAATCGAACCCAGCTCACCACACTGCGGGTGGCTTCCTGGCAAGGCTGGACTCGCTGCAAACCCAAACCGGCCCCTTGGTCCAGCTTGGTGGGGCCAGTGGGCAACAAACACTAAACATTCTCAGGAACAGAAAAGGTCTTCCAGGAATGGGGAAGCTGGAGAGACCAGCTCAGCAGAAGGGGAAGCCACCGCTTCCCCTGCAAAACTGCTGCGGCCGTGCCGAGGGCACAGCAGAGACACCCATTCCTTGGCCGTCCCTGCTGTGGGGAGAGGGGGAGAAGAGCTGCAATATCTGAGGGGTCTCAACCCCACAAAGCCCCGACATCTCCATGTGCTCAGGCTTTTCTAGCAACAACTATTTCCAGGGCACAAGCGAGGTTTACTCCTTGCGGAGGAGCTTTCTGCCAAACGAGGTCCCCGTCCTGCCAAGATCCCCACAGGCTCGGGTGCAGCGAGTCTCTCCCAGCCTAACGCGAGGCACGGCTTTGCCCAGGAGAGCGAGTCCGGTGTGATTTGTCTCCAGCAACATGTGTTTTGGAGCCACCAGCACCTTGTGCCCACCTGCCCAGACGAGGGCTTTGAGATGGAACAGGATGCCCAGAGTGGGGATGGAAGCCGCATCCCTGGAAGTTTCCCACAGGCTCGGGTGCAGCGAGTCTCTCCCAGCCTAACGCGAGGCACGGCTTTGCCCAGGAGAGCGAGTCCGGTGTGATTTGTCTCCAGCAACATGTGTTTTGGAGCCACCAGCACCTTGTGCCCACCTGCCCAGACGAGGGCTTTGAGATGGAACAGGATGCCCAGAGTGGGGATGGAAGCCGCATCCCTGGAAGTTTCTAAGGCCAGGCTGGACGGGGCTCTGGGCAGCCTGACCTAGTAGGGGGTGTCCCTGCCCGTGGCAGGGGGTTGGAACTAGGTGATCTTT
>NW_009706961.1:11860-12413 GCF_000703405.1 Apaloderma vittatum | reverse complement strand
CAGCCAAGCCAAAACACTCTCAGCAAACCCTGCGACAGGGAGCAGAGGGCTGGGGGATCACCGGGAGGGCTGGGCGACCCCCGCCTGCTTACCGAAGTTATCCTGATCCCAGGTGTAGGTGTAGCAGCGGGCGGTGGGGATGGGGATGGTGTGGAGCTTGCGGGGCTGAGTCTCTCCTGGGAAGAGAGGAGGGAGAGGGGTTGGTTTGCAGGGACCCCCAGCGCCACTCCTGACACCTCGCTGGGAGACGTCACCAACCCCCTGCAGACGCCTCAGACAGCCCAGGTGGTGCAGAACACACCGACGCTGCTGTCGTTATACCCACAAAGTCAACGTGCAATTGGGAGGAGGGGATGTTTCACATCTCTAAGGGCCATCAAGGCATCGCTGCTACCATCAGTTCCCGATTTAACGTTTTCATCTCACCCACAAGGGCTGGAGAATTACTTATTAGTTATTTGTTGCTGCTGTTTCAGTGAAAGATGACAAAACATTTCTGGCTCGTTGCGCAGATATGAAAAAGGATCTTGGCGGGGGTATTGGCTTGGGGGTT
>NW_009706961.1:8979-11538 GCF_000703405.1 Apaloderma vittatum | reverse complement strand
CCATAGGATCTAACCACCAACTGGGTATCTCTCCCCCCTCCACTACCTCCTGCCCCCTTCGCAAGCCCTCCAAAATTTTTGCAGAGAAAAAGGTGTGGGTTGAAAACACCTAAAGGTTTTTCTTCTGATTTTTTGCCCCTTCCTGCCCTAAAAACACCAAAGCAAAGTGCTTCTCTGGTCAAAGGAACACTTTTGCTGCATTTCAAGCCTCAGGGCTTCCTCTCTCTGCTTAGAGATGGGAAAAGGAGTAAAAGGGTAAAAGGCAGATGACCCCCTCCACACACACACATCAGAAATCCAAAGGCTAGACCTCAGGTCTAACCTGAGAAGGAAAAGGCATGTATTTTTCCTAAAAGAAGTGCTACCCAAATTTTTTTTTTTTGTCAATTAAGTATTATTCCAGTCAGGAAATCCATCAGCCTGCTGCACGAAACTGCTCCCAAGGGCACCGTGGCACCACGAAGCTCTCTGGAGCCTACCTTCAGGAGGCGGTGCAGGCTGTCCAGGTCGCAGAGGGTGCCAAAGTTGGCCTGGTAGAGCTGCTCGAGGAGCACGACGAGCGTGGCGTGCTGCGGGTGCTCGCCCGCGCTCAGCTTCTCCGCGATGGAGAGGAACTCGCTCTGCACCTCGGAGCGGTTGAGCAGCAGCACGGTCCTGGGGACATGGGGACACCGGTTAGGCTGGCCAGGCAAGCTTGGACACTGGTGGAACACAAAACTCTTGGGTGAATTCACACTAGATGGCAGCGTCCTCTCATGCTGGCCACAGTCCAAGGGTCTCGGGGCTGTGCAGGGGTGTCACAAAGACCTCAAGGTGCTGGAGTGGGTCCAGAGAAGGGCAACGGAGCTGGGGAAGGGTCCAGAGGACAAGTGTGATGAGGAGACCTGGGGTTGTTCAGCCTGGACGGGAGGGGGTAGCGAGGTGGGGGTCACTCTCTTGTCCCAAGTAGGACAAGAGGAAATGGCCTCAAGTTGCACCAGGGGAGGTTTAAATTGGACATTAGGAAAAATTGCTTCACTGAAAGGGTTGTCAAGCACTGGCAGCACAGGCTGCCCAGGGCAGTGGTGGAGTTGCCGTACCCGGAGGGATTTGAAAGCCGTGCAGATGCCGTGCTCAGGGACAGGGTTCAGTGGTGGGCCTGGCAATGCTGGGTTAATACAGTTGGACTTAATCACCTTAAAGGTCTTTTCCAAACTAACCAATTCTAGGGTTTTATGATTAGCAGCCCAACACTTGTTCAATCACAGAATCACAGAACTGTTGAGGCTGGAAAAGCCCTCTGAGATCATCAAGCCCAGCCCATGCCCCAACCCCATCCCATGGGCCAGACCAGGGCACCCAGTGCCACATCCAGCCTCTCCTTAACCCCCCCCAGGGACCATGACTCCAGTCCAATAGCCAGTTGTCCTAACTGGACATCCAGCACACACAATGGAAGGGGAGGGTACAAAATGAGGGGGAGGGTAGAAAGCTTTGTGTGCCACCCAAAACATCTTCCCCCTGCAAGATGCAGACCAGAGTATTACTTCTGAGCTTTAAAGAGAAGAGCTACATCCTTCAGCTGCATTTTTGCTCTGAACCACAAAATTCCCAAACCTGCAGCCCAGAGAGCACGTGCTTCCATCCACGGAGGACAGCAATCCACTTCACTGAGCAAAACGACTCTGCATTACGAGTGTGCTCTGGGTTGTGTTTGTGTCTAGGAAGCTCAGTCAATGGGCACAAACTTTCAGTAAGCCCAAGGTTTGGTTTTGTGCCAGGTTTTCAGGGCTTTTTATGCAAATATAGCCATCCTGCTGTAAGTCACAGTTTGCACTTGCACCAGTGTAAGCGCATACAGCAGTGGAACTGCACTGGGAAGGTGACACGGCAGCACCAGTGCAACTGAGTGGGATGTAAGTGTAGATCCATAGCTGCAAGGTGTGAGAAGACAAACCAAATCAGCAGAACATCCCTCCTGCATAGAGTGAAGGTGGCTGTCCCTGGGGCTGACGCCACAGCCAGGAAGGGCACACACCACCCAGGCTCATTTTCCTATTTACAAATGAGGTGCCCAGGCAGGAGGAAAGGTTCAGCCCTTGAACAAGGTGCAAAGTCTGACTGCACTCACAGTTTCAAGGCTTTCATTAATTGCTGCACTGGGACAGACTCGTTTCTGATCCCCTTTGGGGTGGTGGCTCCCAAACACGCAGATCAAAGCATCTTCTCCAGCTTGTGCAGAGATCAGCAGCTTCCCACAGAGGAGACTTTGTCTCCTCTGGCTATTTTCACCCAAATCCACGGCCCTGCAGTAAAGCAGGGCTGCAGGATAACCAACATGAGGAGCCCACAAGACCCTGACCCATGGCTGTGGAAATGCCACAGCCACTCTCCTCATCCCTTCCCACAGCTCAGTGCAGCTATCCAGCTCCTCCCCAGCACACCCACCACTACATCTTTGAGGCACTGCTCACTTAAGAGGTCTGAGACGCTGAGGATGCTACAGAGTGGCACCAGCAGCGCCCACGGCCATACTTACACCGTGGAGCTCTGGTAGTTCTTCACGGGCAGCCCCTGCTA
>NW_009706961.1:0-8948 GCF_000703405.1 Apaloderma vittatum | reverse complement strand
TATCCGGGGCCACCCCCGCCCCCGCCCCCCCCAGCCTCTGGAAGGAGATTCCTGGGGGAAAGAGAAGAGGACATGAGACATGGCACCCCCACAGACTGCTCTGCCTCGGGAGCAGTTTGACTTTGTCTCCTAATGCGGTGCTGACGCAGCTGAGCCACTGCCTGGAGTGGTCATGGCAGCGCCAGAAGTCCTTATGGAGACAAGGCACAGCCACCATGTAAGGGGACCAGGAGCAAGAGAGTAAAGGGTAAAAGCTCAGAGTGATGGGAAAGCAGCCAAAGGATGGGACGAGAGATCTGCTCAATCCCCAGTCCCTTCCACCCCACTGCTGGTGTGGGATGGGAATTGCACAGCACATTCAGCAGCTTCTGCCACTCGCTTTAGCTCCCCCAGCCCTGGATCTCACTTGGATCCAGCTCCAGCAGAAGAGAGGCTGGCACAGGCAGGCCACATCCCTGGATGCCTCCTTGGGACTGTCCCCGTGATGCCATCAGGAATTCCAGGCAGGTGACATCAGATGGACCTGGACTGTGTGGTAACAGCAAAGCCTGTGTCACCCCCAAACACCAGGACTGGGCTACACCTTGAGAGGTCAACAAGATCCAGTCCCCTTATTACTGCAGTCAGTCACACCCCAACCCCAGCTGCTGCTCAGCAGCACCCATGGAGAGGGGGCCCAGCACCCACGGGCAGCTCGTGTTCATCCACACAGACCCCCCAGCTATGGCAGTGCTCATCCCTCTTGCAGAGCCACCAGCCCCAGCTTGCAGATAAAAGCTATTGCACTCTTGGCAAATATTGAAAGCAGCTTGTTCTCAGTTAATATTTACCCTCATCTCGATAAAAAGCTTTTGCTTCAGCCTTGTGGCATGGAGGTCACAGAGGTAAGGTCCTGGCCAGCTTCCCAGCAGGGCACATGCTTCACTGCTCTTGGCTCCAGGTTTGGGGAGAAGCCACGGTGAGGGGTGGCACTGGGCTCCCCAGTCCCGGCAGGCCAACACCTCCCACATGGCATCTTTTGGTAGCAGTAAGAGAATATCATACCCTTGTAAGAAGGGAAGAACTTCTGGACTAAAGTCCCCAGTTCACACAGCCTCGGGCACTGGTGGTGATGGCACAAGAGCAGGACATACCAACCCCTCCCCAGCGCTGGGGCTTTCCCAGTGGTCTGCAAAACACAGCCCCGACGGGTGTCACACCAATAAATGACTGGGAAGGGGCTGGGGAAGTCCACGTCTGCAGCAGCATGGGATGAGTGTCCCCACGTCCGCGCTGACCTTGCAGCTCCGAGCTGGAGGCTGGACACCAGCCACACCTCGCCTGGTGACCCTGGCCACCTCTGCTGCTGGAGCCTTGAGCTGGAGGTAAATCAGCCAGACCAGTGTCAACACTGCAGAGGGGTTTGTGTTTCGATTGGGTTTTATTTTTTCATTCCTTTGAAGGCATCTTTCATCCCATCTGCACCTACGGGTTCCCATCTCTGTGTTTCACATCCCCGTTAGGGCTCTCCGTAGCAGCTGCCCAGTTTGAGGACACGGGGAAGCACCCCAGCCTCAGCCACAGCCCAGGTACCTGCTCAGAGCCCATCTTGGTGCCGTGGCCCTTGCACAGGATTAAACACGGGCTGAAATCTGCTTTGTGTGATAACAGCTCTCCGTCAGCCACCAAAAGACAGGGAGATTAGAAGAAAGGCCCTTTTAGAAATAATTGGAAGAGCTGCTCCATTGGGAACAACAGGACATCTACAAGGAGTCCTTAATTAAGAGGAGCGCTGCCGATAGATGTGCCCAAAGCCGTGTCACAAGGTAACGTCTCGCCTGCAAAGAGAGAGCCAGGGAGTTCCTCAGTCCTATGGAAACCTTCACGCAAGGGCAGGCTTGAAGGCTCCAGCCACCTTGATGGCAATGAATGGAGCCTCTGTTATCACCCCAGTTACACCACCGAGCATCTCCAACAAAGCCCAGGGCTGAGCAGGAGCAGCCAGCACGTGCTCTGCCATGGAAAAGACCCACCAGACTGAAATAGTTACACGTTTTGCTAATTCACACTGCTCCAGAGCTGAGAGTCCCTAGGGATGCTTCCACCACCTTTTACAGAGGTGGCCACCAAGAACACAATCCTGTCCCACTCCTCCGGCAGAATCTGGTCTCACCCTGTGCTGGACAACAGGGAAAACCATCCAGAGGATGGGAGGAAGAGGTCCCTGGAAAAGGGATCTGGAAACCTCCTGGAAAAGCTGAGGTTTGGGATGCACAAGGTAAACGTGGACACCAACGCTCCATTCATGAAGCCTCTGGGGCACGAGACAGCAACAGCCGGAGAGTCTCAGGAACAAATGCGGGGCGGTGGTGGCAGTGGGGGGAGGTTTTGGGGAAGCAGCACGTGAAGACCCCATGGGAGGCAAGGCGGGGGCGCTTACCGGGAGCCTTCAGCTCGTTGCTGATGAAGGTGAGCAGCTCACGGAAGATGTCGCAGTAGGGCACGGGCCAGGTCAGGAAGCTGTGGTAAATGCTGGCGGCTTTCAGGAGCAGGTCAGAGCCCGGCGGGAAGTGGGGAGCCTGCGGGGAGGACAAGGAGATGTGATCAGGAAGGGAGCAAGGGCACGGGCCTCCAGCACTACGAGCAAACCCAAGGGTTTAGGATGGAAGTACGAGGAGGAGAAGCGGATCGGAGGGAAGGTACACCCTGCGTCCTCTCCCAAGGAAGGGTCAAAGGATCCCCACCGGGCACAGCTCCGAGAAACCTTCATCCGCTCTGCACCTTCCCAACCTCCTGGCTGTGGCTCACAGGCCAAAGCCTATATATAAATTTCTTTTTAACAACCGCAGAGCCATACGGATGAATGGCATTACAGCCTGTGCTTTTGCAAGATCTGGCAGCTATGATTTCCTTGGGATAATGATGCATTGTGCTAATAATAATAATAATAAAAAAGTATTTCCTGCGAGGCTCCACTCCTTCTTTTCATTAGCACTGCCTGTGTACTTTGTACAAGCATAAAGGCTAATGAAAAAAAATTGCCTTCTCTGCATAGAAATATTGTCCATCTCCCCTTCTCATTAGCCCATCTTCAAAGCAAAAGCTTAAAACCACCAAAGCTCGGGTTTTTCTCCGTCTCTCAGCTTGTGCAGTGGTTGCTGGTCTTGATCCCTACAGATCTTTTTTTGAGATGAACTGATCAAAGCGTGATATTTCAGACAAAAGCCACCCCCCGCTCGGGTGACTGTTCACCGTGGCTCCGTGGGAACCCGTCCCTCCCCAGGGGCTGGGATTGAGCTACGTGCAGCAGCCTCGGGACTTACATACAGGACCGCATAGTAGAAGAGCAGAGCCAGGGGTGTTACGAGATCGTAGTCGCACTTCTCCTGCACCTGGAGAAACAGCCCGAGGGCAGAAGGATGAGCTGGGTCACTCAGAATGAATATTACCCCAAAAACATCCTTGGAGGTGCTGGGAGACTCCCTGACAGTGCAGACGAGTGCTCAACCCACACCATCACATCACTGTGCCCAGCAGATTCCCTTACCACCACAGGAAAATAACCCCTAAAGCTCCAGGAACCCACACCAGCGGGACAGGCAGATCAGCACAGGCTGCTGCTCTGCTTTTACCCTTGAAAAGCCAGGTTTGGCCAAGCTTCCAGTCCTCCAATAGCACCCATCCTTGCAGAACTCTGTGAAATTCTATGAAAGCAGCTCCACACAGGCAGTCTGGAGAGGCGAGCGGCCAGCCCAGCCCCTGTGAGTGGCTTGCAAAGCTTGGCAGCACAGTGAAAACCATGGGCATTCATCCCAGCCCTCACCAGTGAATAGTCAGCAGAATTATTTCACCTAGGTACATAGTGATGGTTCGAGGATATGTTTGCAGACACTGTCTGCCCACGTTCACGAGCATAGCACGAAGTGCAATAAACCCTTACAGAAACCCTGATGCAATAAAACACTATTCACAACTAGATCAATTCTAATCACTAAAAAAAAACACAAAAAAAACCCCCCAACTTGTGCTGATGTCAATCAGTATTGGCTCTGCAGCCTGGCAGCCTTTCCTCCCCCCAAAAATGAAAGGCAGCTTTTATCCCATCACATGAATCCCAGCACTGAAGATTTCGGAAATACACCCTCCATTTCCCACCACATCAAGGGATTTCTCCGAGGTCTTCCTGGCCGCAGCCAGGGGTGACCCTGCTTGATGAACGATGCCTCGAGCTTCTCCGGCACATGACGGCACCGCGGCAAGTCCACAGCATCGGCCCCGCAGCCGTTCCTCCTCCCCGCTGTGTCTGACCCAGCTGCCAGGAGGTGCAAACCCTGCCCACAGTCCCCAGCGTCCCGGCTCCACTCCTGGCTCTGCACGAAGCCCGGCAGAGTCACAGCAAAGTTTCCATCAAAAGAACAACAGGAAAGCTTCAATTTGCCCGCGTTTGGACTAGCCGCTCCCAGCTTACGCAGGGGGAAGGTCTGGGGAAGGCTGACTCCATCTGCACAGCCCTATAGCCCGGAGCAGAGAAAAGCTTTGGGAAATCAAAACCCTTCGCCGTGGATCTGTAGTGCTGCCCAAAGAGCAGATACCAGAGCTGGAGTTCTTTGCCCTCACGTGCTGAAAGCCAGTGGGGCACACAGGGCTACTCCCAGCAGGGTTTCAGAGCTACCGATCCAGCACCACCTGACCCCGAGCTCCAGTGCTCCAGCAATACCTTACTACCACCCAAAATCACCCGTGAAACTCTGCAAAAACTCCATTTTGGCCAAGCCCCAGAGCCGACGTCACCCCAAAGCCCAGAGCCCTCCCAGTGGCAGCCCCTCCGCCTCACCTCTTTGGCCTTGCCGAGGATCTTCTCCACGAGGATGAGGTAGTTGCCGGCGTCTCGGCTCACCAGCTCCTGCAAGCTCCAGCAGTTCAGGCACAGCCCAGCTGCGGGGAGACAGAGTCACCATCACCCACAGCCCCCGACAGGGAGAGATGAACAACGGGCAGGGGCCAGGGTGAAAGCACTCGCTGCCTGCATCAGGTCACAGCAGAGGGAAAAAACCTCACACCCTCATTCTGAACAGATCCAAACTCACCGGAACGGCACCCCTGCCCTGCTGCCCTGGGTTCAAACACCCCAGAGGCGCTATTCCAACTCTAAACTCGTGCAAACCCTGCAAAATCCAGCTCCCTGTTGGACACAGGTACATTCAGCCCTCCCCAGCTGCATCGCACACGAGGGGATGTGCTGCATCCCCCCGACCAGCTTCCTCACGCCCTGGAGATGCACCATCTCATCAGCAAGCAGACATTTGTATCAGCTTCACTGTTAAGCACTTCTTCCACCTCTTAGCACCTTTCAAGTTTTCACTGAACCTATTAAAATTCCACCAGAAGATCAGCCAGATTGAGGGATGGAGAGTCCTTCACCCCTGCTGATTGGAACCCTGCTGGCCTCCAGTCCCAGGCACAGAACCATAGGATGATTTGGGTTGGAAGGGACTCCAAAGATCATCCCATTCCAAGCCCCCTGGCATAGCAGGGACATCTCCCACTAGATCAGGCTGCTCAAGGCTCCACCCAGCCTGGTCTTGAACTCTTCCAGGGATGGAACACCTGCCTCTCACTGCTGGGACCCAACTGGTGACAATGGCTCAAGGTGTTTCCCGAGGCCGTCGCTTTTCTCGGCGGTCAGGGCCACTCCCAGATGGTCTTAGAGAAAACAATCTGCACAAAGGCTGCCGGGTGCCTCCATTCTTCCCCTGCAGATCTCACCAGCTCTGCAGACTAGGAACTGCAGACCAAGGAGGGAGCAGCACCTCCTCCTCTTCTTCCTCCCCAGGGACCCAGGAACCTCACACAGCCCCACAGAGAAAAGTTAAAGGGAAATTTTAAGCAAACAGCCTAACAAAGATCTGAGAAGGGTCCGTGTTTGCATCTCTTCCATCCTGTATCACCACGGATTTGTTTTCACCAGGAGTGAAAAAACACACCTTGGCCACAGCCCAGGGCACAGTTCAGGGGGTGCTGGCACCGGGGCTCTTCCCATCTCAGTCCAAAAACAAAACCAAGAGAAACAGAGCAGCTCTCACTGCAGGGAAGTGGAGCTGACAATCAGAGAGGAAAACAAAATATTAAAAATCCAGCTGCTTTTCACTCACATGGTCTATTAAGCAGCACAGAAACATAAACACGACCCACGCGTGTTGGAGCTAACAAGGAAGAAACAATGCCGTGAGCTGGCAAGGGAACAGCGGCTTCCACCACCAACCTCCAGGTCACACTGTCCTTACCTCTAACAATATTCCCAGCTGTAGAAGCTACAAATTCATCAAACATACAGACACATCATAAAAAATACCTTTACACACCTTCTCGGCACTAAACAATATGAATTTAAACTAACGGAGAGGTCTGCCATGGCTCACCTCAGAGAAAGTCAATGCTAAAACAAGCCAAAGGAGTCCTGGGGTTGCAAAACCAGCCCTCACTTGTCCACCCACCATGGAGAGGCATTTGCTCCCCAGAACACGCACTATTTCTGTGGCTTTATGTCTAGCTTGTAGCTGAATGAGCAGAGCAGGAGCCTTTCCCCCATGGGAGAGTCTCCCCCCTCTGCTGCCGCACAACTTTTTACTTTCAATGAATCAACATTTTCCAGCGGAGAAAAATCCTGGTGGGGAGTTTCCGAGAAGCTCAGATGCACTTGCTCTTCATTACAGTCAAAATTTTTAATTTTGTCTCCAGTACCCTGAGCATCTCGCTGGGTTTGCTGATGCCCAGAGAGCAACCGTAGATCGTGGGATCTCATCAGCGAGGGCAGAGCCACAGCAACCTGGTAATTTTGCGATGCGCTGGTTTTCCTTTAAGCCACTTCCATAAGCCATGGTACAAAGCCATGGCTCTGCCTAGGATGACTCGGGACAGTTGTTCAAATAAATCAATATTGTCCTAGAGCCCGGCATCCTCCAGGGAAAAACCCCAGCACCTGCAAGAGAGCCAAGAAAGGAACTGGCCTGGCAGAAGTGGTCAGAGCTGCCAGAAGCTTTGCTGACCTCGGCACAAAGCTGCCTTGAAAAAACTCATCCTGCTTCGGCTGGGAGGAACATTTCACCCGCAAGAGTCCAGCCCCGAACTTAGAAATGCAATTCAGACCTGAGGTCTCCTGACCCATTTCAGGGGCTTCTGCAGGAACTGGGAGCTGAAGCACAAGGATGCAGCCAGGTGTATTTGAATAACAGTGCATTCTCAAGTAGAATTTCTGTGTCACTTGTGGTCACAGCAAGGCATTGGGATGTCCCTGGGATCAAGCCAAATGGCACTGGGAGGCAGCAGGCTGCCGGGGTCTGAGCTCCTACATTTGGCAAAGCAGCATTAAGCAAAGACACACCAAAAGAGCTGCATCCTTGCTAAAAATAGTCTCAAGCACAAAACATGGTTTGAAAATCCTTGACGCTGTAAACAAAGACGAAGCAGCAAGCAAAGTGTCTGGCACCACCAGGCATCAGTCAAGACAGAGGATCCAGACCTGGGTGGGAATTCCCTTCCATACAACTCAAGCACCCACTTTCCAAGCCCTGGGAGCAGATGTAGTCCCTGCAGCCACACGCCCTGTATCTAGACTAAAAAGGTTATTCAGGAGCTGAGAGGGATGCTCCTAACGTGCACAGGCCAGGAACAAAAGCCCCAAGTGATATTAAAAGCAGAAAGGAGCCACCCGTCTGTGAGCACCCCATCCGTCCCTCTGCAGATGTCCCACCTGGGACACAGCTGGGTGCTGTGCCAGCACCCAGGGCCTTTAATGAACTGCAGAGCAGCACTTGGGTTATTCCCAGGCCAGGGAGAGGCTGCACCCATGCGAGAAACCAACTCCAGAAAGTTTTCTTTGCAGCCGCTCCTCTGTTTCAGAGCAGCTGAGCAGACAGTCCATTGCTGGTTTGGAGTGACGGCGAATCGTGCCACCGTGTCCCAAATCACAGGGAAGGCTCAGGAGCAGTGTCAGGGGCAGCACAAGGCACAAACTGCAACCTGGATTTGTTCCACTGTGTCACGTACAGCTCAGAACCACACCGAGGGCACCGTCCCTTGTGCTGTGGTGGGCAAAGGCAGGATGCACACCGAGGGCACACAGAAAGCTTGAACCAGGCTTTCTCCTGGACTGCACTTGTTCTTGAAATGCCCCAAAAAACCATTTCTCACTATGAGACACAAGGGAGGCAGCAGATCTGTGGGGAGGACGCAGCGTGGGGACACCCTGGCATGTGAAGGGATGCTCCCCGCTGTCACTGTAAGCAGGAGCTGGGCTCCCCATGACCTCAGGCAAGTGCTGGGAAGTCCCGTGTCCCTGGTGAAACACTCCTCTTCACTCACCTAAGCCCACAGCAAGGCAGGGTTTGCAAGAGCTCAGGCAGATGCCTCTCAGCTGGGGGAAGCAGTAAGAAAAATCAGACACACAAATGCCTGAAGGGCGAGAGTTCCTGCAGGAGCTGCGGGGTGAGCTCCAGCTCTGGAGGCATCAACTTTTAAAGTTGCACCTTGTGTAGGTGGCACAAACCAGGACCTCACCTTCCAGCCCTAAATCTTATGAATTCATCACAAGAGGCACTGAAGACATCCTAGAAGGGCAGGTTAAAAAAAATATAAAAAATAAAGATTTAAAAACGTGATTACATCCACCCTGCCCTCACACTCACCCATCCCGTTTTGCTCTGCTAAAACAGCGACACGGCGCTATTTTTTCTTCATCCTTGGAGAAAGAGTCGGATCTATGTGCCAACGCCACAGGCAGCCCACAGAACATCACAGCCCCCACTGCGGGATGCTGGGCAGAAGCGGGACTGAGCCACGCTCATCCCAGTGTCCTACCTGGCATGGCTGGACTGAGCCCAGCCTCACACAGACCCAAAGCAAAACCTCCCTTGGGGAGAGCAAAACCTGCAGCAAAGGCTCCGAGTGGAGACCAAGACCACCCTGAGTGG